>NC_136107.1:27917809-28112538 GCF_965212315.1 Lampetra planeri
TATCGGGTAGGGTACGGGTACCCAGCGGCGCCTCGCTGAGCCTTCGACGGCAGCTTTGTGGTGCCTCGTGCTGGCTCCGTGCTCTGCTCTCACGCGGCTCGTTCGTCGTTACTGTCTCCCACAGCACCCATCGCCGGTGAATACTTTTACGTCCGCGGCTGTGTTCTTGTCAACACGGCCATTGGGTAGAATCACCAACGTGATGCATGGAGAAGACATCGTTGTTTGCCTTCCGAGGTTGTTTTCGGTGCGCATCCGATCTTCACAATGAACATCATCATTATTATTGTTGTTGCTACCCACGTGACTTTACCGAAAGAACCAAAGAGTATGGATTCCTGCGCGTCACGAGAGCGTCAACTCGAGACTGTTCACATTGAAATAAAAAGGCGGCGTGGGGTCGCTCGACCGACGTCTTTCCTTTGACGTCTCATCCCTCTGACGAGTCCCTGAAGCGAGAAGGACGAGAGGGGGAGGGCTGCTGGGTGTAGGGGGGGAGAGGGGCAGGAGCAGCAGCAGCAGGAGGAGAAGGCGGCAACGATCCGCACGCATCGCGTTTCAGGGCTCCAGTTTGGGTCTCGTCTGCGATGCCACCTCGAGGTCCAAGGGAAGAGGCCTGGGTAACAATGCACAACAACAACAATGCACAACACCAACAATGGGCAACAACAACAATGGGCAACAACAACAATAAGCAACAACAATGGGCAACAACAATGTGCAACGACAACAATGGGCAACAACAACAATGCGCAACAACAACAGCCGCCATTCACCACGAAGTGGCGGAGACGCCTTCCCCCGCACCTTCAATCGGCGCGTGTGGCTACGTACGGTGCGAAAGAAGTTCACCATATCTACATTGTGCCAGGCTAGGTGCACTCCGCTCGTTGTTGTGAGCGTCGCTCCTCTGCCCTCCTCCGCTGGTTGTTGGAGGGCGACTGCCTCCGACTGCCCACCCAGAGTCGTCCCGCCCGAGCGCACAGGGATCCAGCGGCGAGTCGCTGCTAGTTGACTTCTGGTTGACCTCCCACTCGCAGCTCGCACCTGCGAGTTCGATTCCCGCCCACGGCCACCAACGCGAGTGGCGGATTATCTGAACGAGTCCAGGACATTCTCCCCAAGGTCGACTCAGCCTCAACGGAGTAGCTGGTGCTGCGTGTAGAACATCGCAACGAGGGAGACAAAGGCGGCCGGGCGTGTTGCTGGCCACCCACCCCCTCGTGTGCCGTGACTGCCTTCATGGGAGCTGACAGGACTTGCCCCAAGGCCTGTGAAGGCTACACAGGGGATCTTTGTTGTTTCGCAGCCCTCGGCGTGCCACGGAATCTGGGCACAGAGGCTCCGGCAGGTCGGGTTACTCAGCCCGCCCGCCAGCCGCTCAATAATTCATCCCCGCCGCTCGTTACTCCCGCAGCAGGGGCAGCCCCCGCCTGGACGATGCCTCCACACGGGGGTCGAGGCCGGGCGGGACGGGTCGCTCAGCCCGAGGGGGACCTCCACCAGCTGCGTGCTGCGGCTGGGCCACGTCTCACACTTCTTGGGAGGAGAACTGCTCAGTTCGTGGCGCAGCCTTTGCCCCTCAGCTCGGCTCGATGAGTCTTGGACGGTTGCCACTGACTCGAAGGGCTCCGCAGTGCGGCTGCGTGGTCGTCGGCTCTAGGTGGACGTTGGCGACCCGTGGCTCGCGGACGCACCGCCCGTGAAGGTAAAGTTCGCGGTGCTCTCATCTCGTTCTTCCTCCGCGGTGCGAGTCTCATCATCCCCTTGCGCACGAGGGCAGCCACGTGACGATGTCGACGTCTGCTGCTGGCCGCGACGAGAGGCCTCCAGCGAAGAGAGCTCGCGTCGCGGGCCACAGTCTGGCTCGCATGGCCACGGTCACACCACTTATTGTCTTTCATGTATCTCTGTGTATCTATTAGAGTATCTCGATGAGTCCTGTATGCATCTCCATGCCCCTATGGGTTTACTCTCTGGGTCCACAGTCTGGCTCGCATGGCCACAGCTGCGCTGCTGCGGCGAGCGACTTCCATTTGGGATCCGTGCACGAGACGCGCGAGGGGGCTGCCCCCCCCCTCCACAGGGTGAGCCACTACCCCCCAGGCGAGCAATGCCCCAGGGCACTGCCCCGGTGCTCGCCTCGGCAGAGGCGGCGGCCGTAAGGGCAGCTGCGCCCTGACGCGTCACAGAGCGCCCTCTGCTGTACAGGAGATGTTGACTACCTCGCCTGGTGTGCAGGAGATGTTGACTACCTCGCCTGGTGTGCAGGAGATGTTGACCACCTCGCCTGCTGTACAGGAGATGTTGACTACCTCGCCTGGTGTACAGGAGATGTTGACTACCTCGCCTGATGTGCAGGAGATGTTGACTACCTCGCCTGCTGTACAGGAGATGTTTACTACCTCGCCTGGTGTACATGATATGTTGACTACCTCGCCTGGTGTGCAGGAGATGTGGACTACCTCGCCTGGTGTGCAGGAGATGTTGACTACCTCGCCTGGTGTACAGGAGATGTTGACTACCTCGCCTGGTGTACAGGAGATGTTGACTACCTCGCCTGGTGTACAGGAGATGTTGACTACCTCGCCTGGTGTACAGGAGATGTTGAATACCTCGCCTGGAGTACAGGAGATGTTGACTACCTCGCCTGCTGTGCAGGAGGTCGCGGGTTCCATCGCCACCCTGACGACGCCTGCTGCTGCTCTATACTTGGAGTTTGTGTCTCTCTCTCTCTGCCCGTGGTCGCGTGGATTTTTCACCGGCTCCTTCCACATTTAGAATCGACGTGCAGGTATGTACTGCAGGATGCTTTACAAACATGTTAACACCACGAGAATTGTGCTGCCTCTTGGCTCTGGAGAAGATTCCAGACACGTATTGACAAGGAAGGCGAACAAGTGGAGACTCTCTGACTTGTTTCAGCTATTACTATACGGTTTGTTTAATCACGTCACAGAGTTTTATCCGTTCTTTTACCAAGTAAAACGATAGTCCCATATAAGTGTTAACTGTTTTTGAAGCACCCTGTATATATTGGAGCTGCGTTCAAATTATTGGGCTGCTACTACAGATTTCCACATGCGAAGCCACTTGGCTAAGTCATCACGTGTGGCCAGGTCGCTTCTGAGAAAGAAGCTCGACAGCTGAGTGGGACTTGCAGCAGAACAAAGTGTCACGGTTTAGTAGTCGTGGGACTTACCTGCTGCAGCAGAACAAAGTGTCACGGTTTAGTAGTCGTGGGACTTGCCTGCTGCAGCAGAACAAAGTGTCACGGTTTAGTAGTCGTGGGACTTGCCTGCTGCAGCAGAACAAAGTGTCACTGTTTAGTAGTCGTGAGACGTGCCTGCTGCAGCAGAACAAAGTGTCACAGTTTAGTAGTCGTGGGACTTGCCTGCTGCAGCAGAACAAAGTGTCACAGTTTAGTAGTCGTGGGACGTGCCTTCTGCAGCAGAACAAAGTGTCACAGTTTAGTAGTCGTGGGACTTGCCTGCTGCAGCAGAACAAAGTGTCACAGTTTAGTAGTCGTGGGACTTGCCTGCTGCAGCAGAACAAAGTGTCACGGTTTAGTAGTCGTGAGACTTGCCTGCTGCAGCAGAACAAAGTGTCACGGTTTAGTAGTCGTGGGACTTGCCTGCTGCAGCAGAACAAAGTGTCACAGTTTAGTAGTCGTGGGACTTGCCTGCTGCAGCAGAACAAAGTGTCACAGTTTAGTAGTCGTGGGACTTGCCTGCTGCAGCAGAACAAAGTGTCACAGTTTAGTAGTCGTGGGACTTGCCTGCTGCAGCAGAACACAGTGTCACGGTTTAGTAGCCGTGGAACTTGCCTGCTGCAGCAGAACAAAGTGTCACGGTTTAGTAGTCGTGAGACTTTCCTGCTGCAGCAGAACAAAGTGTCACGGTTTAGTAGTCGTGAGACTTGCCTGCTGCAGCAGAACAAAGTGTCACGGTTTAGTAGTCGTGGGACTTGCCTGCTGCAGCAGGACAAAGTGTCACTGTTTAGTAGTCGTGAGACGTGCCTGCTGCAGCAGAACAAAGTGTCACGGTTTAGTAGTCGTGGGACTTTCCTGCTGCAGCAGAACAAAGTGTCACGGTTTAGTAGTCGTGGGACTTGCCTGCTGCAGCAGAACAAAGTGTCATTGTTTAGTAATCGTGAGACGTGCCTGCTGCAGCAGAACAAAGTGTCACAGTTTAGTAGTCGTGGGACTTTCCTGCTGCAGCAGAACAAAGAGTCACTGTTTAGTAGTCGTGAGACTTGCCTGCTGCAGCAGAACAAAGTGTCACAGTTTAGTAGTCGTGGGACTTTTCTGCTGCAGCAGAACAAAGTGTCACTGTTTAGTAGTCGTGGGACTTTCCTGCTGCAGCAGAACAAAGTGTCACGGTTTAGTAGTCGTGGGACTTGCCTGCTGCAGCAGAACAAAGTGTCACAGTTTAGTAGTCGTGGGACTTTCCTGCTGCAGCAGAACAAAGTGTCACGGTTTAGTAGTCGTGGGACTTTTCCTGCTGCAGCAGAACAAAGTGTCACAGTTTAGTAGTCGTGGGACTTTCCTGCTGCAGCAGAACAAAGTGTCACGGTTTAGTAGTCGTGGGACTTGCCTGCTGCAGCAGAACAAAGTGTCACGGTTTAGTAGTCGTGAGACTTGCCTGCTGCAGCAGAACAAAGTGTCACGGTTTAGTAGTCGTGGGACTTGCCTGCTGCAGCAGAACAAAGTGTCACGGTTTAGTAGTCGTGGGACTTGCCTGCTGCAGCAGAACAAAGTGTCACGGTTTAGTAGTCGTAAGACGTGCCTGCTGCAGCAGAACAAAGTGTCAGTTTAGTAGTCGTGGGACTTGCCTTCTGCAGCAGAACACAGTGTCACGGTTTAGTAGACGTGGAACTTGCCTGCTGCAGCAGAACAAAGTGTCACAGTTTAGTAGCCGTGGGACTTGCCTGCTGCAGCAGAACAACAAAGTATCACGGTTTAGTAGTCGTGAGACTTGCCTGCTGCAGCAGAACAAAGTGTCACGGTTTAGTAGTCGTGGGACTTTCCTGCTGCAGCAGAACAAAGTGTCACAGTTTAGTAGTCGTGAGACTTGCCTGCTGCAGCAGAACAAAGTGTCACGGTTTAGTAGTCGTGGGACTTTCCTGCTGCAGCAGAACAAAGTGTCACGGTTTAGTAGTCGTGGGACTTGCCTGCTGCAGCAGAACAAAGTGTCACGGTTTAGTAGTCGTGAGACTTGCCTGCTGCAGCAGAACACAGTGTCACAGTTTAGTAGTCGTGGGACTTGCCTGCTGCAGCAGAACAAAGTGTCACGGTTTAGTAGTCGTGAGACTTGCCTGCTGCAGCAGAACACAGTGTCACGGTTTAGTAGTCGTGAGACTTGCCTGCTGCAGCAGAACAAAGTGTCACGGTTTAGTAGTCGTGGGACTTGCCTGCTGTAGCAGAACAAAGTGTCACGGTTTAGTAGTCGTGAGACTTGCCTGCTGCAGCAGAACAAAGTGTCATAGTTTAATAGTCGTGGGACTTGCCTGCTGTAGCAGAACAAAGTGTCAGTTTAGTAGTCGTGGGACTTGCCTGCTGCAGCAGAACAAAGTGTCACGGTTTAGTAGTCGTGGGACTTTCCTGCTGCAGCAGAACAAAGTGTCACGGTTTAGTAGTCGTGGGACTTGCCTTCTGCAGCAGAACAAAGTGTCACGGTTTAGTAGTCGTGGGACTTGCCTGCTGCAGCAGAACAAAGTGTCACAGTTTAATAGTCGTGGGACTTGCCTGCTGCAGCAGAACACAGTGTCACGGTTTAGTAGTCGTGGGACTTGCCTGCTGCAGCAAAACACAGTGTCACGGTTTAGTAGTCGTGGGACTTGCCTGCTGCAGCAGAACAATGTGTCACGGTTTAGTAGTCGTGGGACTTGCCTGCTGCAGCAACAACAAAGTGTCACGGTTTAGTAGTCGTGGGACTTGCCTGCTGCAGCAGAACAAAGTGTCACGGTTTAGTAGTCGTGGGACTTGCCTGCTGCAGCAAAACAAAGTGTCACGGTTTAGTAGTCGTGGAGACTTGCCTGCTGCAGCAGAACAAAGTGTCACAGTTTAGTAGTCGTGGAGACTTCACCCCGCGTCGTGTCCGCGTGCAGGGCTCTCTCCTCGCGGCGTCCCCATGGACGACGAGGAGGAGGGGGGCACGGCGAGCGCCTTCCTCGACTCCGTGCTATGCTGCCTGCTGCACGACAGCGCGCTCTGTGCCCAGCCCTGCCCCGAGCACAGCAGAGGCACGTGTGTGTGTCTGTGTGAGTGTTTGTGTCTGTGTGTGTGTCTGTGTGTGTGACTGTGTGAGTGTGTCTGTGTGTCTGTGAGCTCCTCCGGCAGGCAAAGCTGCGTTGGCTCGGTCATGTAGCCCGCATGCCCAGCCACCGCATGCCTAAACAGCTTTTGTTCGCCCGGATCGAGGGGGCTAAACGGGCGCGGCACGGGCTAGAGAAGAGATGGAGTGATGTGGTACAGGAGGCCGTGGTGCCGAGTGGACTTGCCGATGACTGGTACCAGCGGTGTCAAGATCGGCCTCTGTGGAGGATGCTCGTGAAGGACGCTACTGGGCAGTTGGAGGCAGTCACCCTCCAACAACAACGGAGGGCGGAGGAGCGACGCTCACAACAACGAGCGGAGCGCCGGGTCGCTAAAGCACAGCAAGTTGGCACAGTAGGGGGCACAGGTGGTGCATCAGCCAGTCATCTCGGTCATCTCGGTCAGTCGACCCGTGGCACCTGGGTCTGCCCCGTGACCTCCTGCCAGCGGGCGTTCGACACTTCACGTGGCCTCAAGGTGCACATGGCCTGGCACAAGCGTCGTTGAGACGTCACCGCCACTTAGTGGCGCATGGCGGTTGTTGTTGTTGTTGTGTCTGTGTTTGTGTGTGAGTGTGTGTGTGAGTGTGTCTGTGTGAGTGTGTGTGTCTGTGTGAGAGTGTGTGTGTGTCTGTGTGAGTGCTTGTCTGTGTGAGTGTGTGTCTCTGCATGTGTGGGTGTTTCCCATCGCCGGGGACGTCGCCTGAGGATGTTGCTGCCGCGGTGGCAGTGCACACCGGGCTGGCGGCCGTCCGTGTGGTGCAACGAGAAAACCGTGGCTACGTGGTGTACGTGGCCACGGTGGAGGCAGCGGCGCGCGTTGTGGAGAGGGGGCTCAGCATCGGAGGGGAGGGGGCCTGCTCGTGCAGTGTACCCCTCTCTCAGCGCCGACGGTACGAGTCACCATCACAGGCGGCCCGCCGTACATGACCAACGAGGAGCTGGTGGGGGAGCTGCAGCGCTTCGGCACGGTGGCCTCCAGCATCGTTCTGCTGCCCATGCGGTCGTGGAACCCTGCCATGAGGCACATCATGTCCGGGCAACGGCAGGTGCTCCTCATCTTAAAAGGTGGACGCACCGAGTTAGACGTGGCCATCAAGCGTACCGCTGGTGGCCGCGGTATACCTGGCCACAACCGCACCACGCTGCTACGGGTGTGGCAGCGTGGGACATGTTAAAAAATACTGCTCCACCAAGACGAGGTCGGGTGGAGCTGTGATGGAGGGGACGACGCCGACGCTGCAGCCGCAACAGCAGCAGCAGCGGGAGGATCGTGAGCAGCAGTAGCTGCAGAACCAGCAGCAGCCGCGGCACCAGCAGCAGCGGCTGCGGCGGGGGAGGGAGCACCTCCTGCCGCCGGTGCCGCCGCTGCAGAAGGAGGCGCGGCAGCAGCTGCCGCTACAGCAGCAGCAGCAACAGCCGCCGCAGGCGTCGCCGCAGCGGGGGCAGCTGCAGCAAGGGGGTGCCGACTCCGTGCCGGAATGCGGGGAGTCGGCTCCTGGGAAAGGTGATGACGACGACGGCGGAGCCTTCGCCGTCACGAGAAGCGCGAGGAAGAAGAGGAGGCTGAGCAGGCGGGAGCACGGCCAGCCAAAGAGAGCGGCCGCAGCTGGCGACGCCGCCGAGCCGGCCGGCTGCCCGGTGGAGACGGAGGGAGAGGCCATGGAGGCCACTTGCGACGCGGACCCAGCGGACGCGACCAAGCCAGGGACGCAATCGCCGAGGCCGGCCTCACCCACCCCGGCGACGGGAGGAGAAAAGCCGCCGAACGCAGCTAGCGACGGCGCTGAGCTGAGCGGCGCTGCAGCTTCGGGGGACCGCCCCCTCGCTCGCCCCGATAGGTGGCGGAGAGGGGAGCACGGAGCCCGAGGTGACCGGGGGCGAAAGCGTAGCCGAGCGAATCAGCTGCCCGGTGGACACGGAGGGGGAGGCCATGGAGCTCGGTGGCGACGCGCACCTGGGGGCGGAGGCTGAGGGAGCGCAGCGGCCGGACCTGACCTCAGCCTTTCAGACAAAGTCGGGAGAAGGAACGTTGATCGTCGCGGACGCAAGTTGGGTGCCGCGCGTTTTCATACCCGTTAAAAGCAACTCTTCGTCCTCTACGGAACGGACCAAGAGACCGAAGGGTTGGAGGAAGCTGCACGCACTCGGGACCGAGCCCGGCGAGGTTCCTGTTCAGGGAACGTCGGTGGACACCGGAGGGTGGGTTGGCGCTGACGGAAAAACTTACAGTGAGGACTTAAAGGATGATCTGGACAAGGCGGAGTACCCCCAAAAGCTTGGAGGTTGGAGAAAGCACGCCCAAAACCCTCCTCCTGTGGTGGAGGACGGCAGAAAGGGAGAAAAAGGGGAATGTGGCGAGGGAGCTGGAAAAAGCTTTCCCCGATAGGCACTCCCTTGTGGACGTGGTATTGACAGCGAGATGGGAGCCACATAAGTATGGTTTCAGCGTTCAGGAGGTCGAACGGATAGTGGGATTAATAGACAAATCGGGGCTGTTCGCCTCCTTTTCGGAGGACTAAGAGGAAGAAGACGAGAGGATAGCCTGGGCGAGGGAGGCCAAGGAAAGGGAGGCCATGAAGGCCAGCGGTGACGCGCGGATGAAGGCGGCGACTGAGGGAGCGAAACAGCCGGACCCGGCCTCGCCTCCCTCGTCGTCGCAGGGGAGCAGTGTGAGCGTCGTCAGCGGTGGCGACCCAACGGAACGGAGGGAGAGGCCGAGGTGCTGGCCTCCGATAACCAAGATGGAGTGCTCTCCCGAGTATCTCCTCGGTTTCCTAAAATGGTTGTATGGGAGGCGAAACATCCATGTGCAGAACAGCTTCCCCAATAGCAAGAAATTTACGAGTACGGCCCAGCGTGTGGTCCAGGACCCGAGCACGTATGGATATAGTCGCCAGGAAATTTTCCGGGTAAAGGCCTTGATGAGCAAGGTCCGAAAGCAGCCACCACCCCCCCCACCACCCCCTTCTCTCCCGAGGCGTTGAAGCTAACACCACTACCACCACCACCACCGCCGTCGCCAGCCGAGGAGGAGGGTGAATATGTGGGAGAAGAAGAGGCGTCGGTTTAAGCAAGGGAACGTGAAAGCCCGGATAACGCGCACACCGGACACTGACTGAGGCAGTGGCGATGTGGTGCGCGACGACTACGAAGTGCTTGATGTTGCCACGAGACGACCACACCGAACGCACTCGGAATGTTTCAGCGCAATTTGCGCGGGAGCCTGAACGACGCGCACACCGGACACTGACTGTGAGGCGGTGGCGATGTGTTGCGTGACGATCAATGAAGCGTATGTTGTTGCCATAAAGGCATGTACATTGTTTTGAACGCACGGAAAGTTTCCAGCGCAATTGGCGCTGGTGTAATAAAGATTTTTAAAAGTCAAAGTCTGTCTCTCTCTCTCTCTGTGTCTCTCTCTCTGTCTCTCTCGTTGTCTCTGTCTCTCTCGTTGTCTCTCCGTCTCTCTCTTCATCGCTGTCTGTCTCTGTCTCGCCCCCGTGTCCCCGTGGCTCCACAGTGCACGAGACGGCTCCGCCCTGGGAGGGCACAAGCCCTGCTGCCGAGGAGCGCACCCAGGGCAGAGACTCCATCACGCTGCCCCTGCTGCTCGTGCTCGGTACGAGCGCGCTGCTGCCCCCCCCCCCCGCTAGGGACTCCTCTTCACCCGCGTGTCGCGCTCTGCGTGGGAACCCCACCAGGACCGGGGAGGGTCCCCGGTGGGGAGCCCCCCCAGCCCCCCCCGTGGTCCCCTTCTGCACCTCGCGGCAGGTCGAGACGACCGCGCTGCTCTAAGAGGCGGGGAGCGCCTCCATAGTGCGGTGGCGCGGGGCCCGCGGCAGTCGCCCCGATTCGCCGTAACCCCTCGGGACGGCCCCGGCCGCATCGTCCTGCCCAGACTCCGCGTGTGCCGCAGTAGCCGCCGCGTGGCGCGCTCACCGCTGCCGCCCCCCCCGCTGCCCCCCGCAGGGCTCCTGGCGCTGGTGGCCCTGGGCGCCCTCGGCTGTTGGTTCGCGGCGAACGCGGAGCGGCTGCTGCGTGGGCGCCGCACCCCGGTGAACGTGGTGAAGCCGTGCCGCCCCCCGCCGCCCCAGGCGAGCCACGAGGGAGCCGGCGCATGGCCTCCCGTGTCATCCACCACCCCCGTGTCCGTCACGGCCTGAGCAGCCCCGGGGTTGTATGCGGCCCGCGGGGCTGGCCCCGTCGTGGTGCCGGCCTCGTCGTGCTGATCGTGCGCATGGTGCCGACGTCGAGGCCTGACAGCTGCGGCGAGGCGCCTCGTCTTGTTCCTCCAGGCCACGTGACAGTAGTAGTAGCCAGGCCAGGTGGTTACTGCTGCTGAATCACGTGATAGCAGTAACAACCAGGCCAGGTGATTACTGCTGAATCACGTGGCATCAGTAGTAGCGCATGCCAGGTTGTTACTGCTGAATCACGTGATATCAGTAGTAGCCAAGCCAGGTTGTTACTGCTGAATCACGTGATATCAGTAGCAGAGCCGGCCCAGCCACTAAGCGACCCTTGCAATTGCAAAGGGCCCCGTGGCCAGCAGAGGGTCCCCCTAGAGTCACTGCTAGCTAGTGGGTGAAAAAAATCATACATCAAAGGGGCCTCCAACCAAATTTTGCTTAGGGCCCCCAAAGGTCTAGGGCCGGTTCTGATCAGTAGTAACAGCCAGGCCAGGTTAGTGCTGCTGAATCACGTGACATCAGTAGTAGCCAGGCCAGGTTACTGCTGCTGAGTCACGGTCAGGATCCAATCCGTGAGACTGTAATCATTGCCGCCCGATACAAGTAGCAACATTCAGGGCGACCTCTTTCTGAAATGACAATTCAAGTCTCGTCTTCTGTTTCGAGTGCTGAGACAGTGGTGGAAACTCCACATTCTTGTGACGGGAACGGTCTTTTCTCTACGTGACAACCACTCTCGCCTTCCCCACAAAGTATTACTCATTCTGGGAACCCTGGAGTGAACCCCCAACCGGGATTTGAACTCAGACTGTGAACGTCCACGATCACCGTTGCGTCCTTGTGGGAAAATATCGTCACGGGATATCAAACCACGTGGCATGGAGCAAACCACGTGTACCTGATATAAAATCTACAGTGCACAAATGTATAAATATGTCTCATTAAAAAATACCAACTTGCTGTACGGAAGTCTCCTTGTTTTGAGTCCAGCCCTGTGGAGTTCCACGCAGGCTGATTTCCTCTCAGTGTGTAGCTGACCGTGTAGCGACGGCTCGATGTGTTCATGTGCCGTGCTACTGAGGGACGACTCCCTGTTGCTTTGCTGTGGTCTGGGACTGCTGCTGTTGTTGTTGTGCTGCCTCGCCCAAGGTTGTGTTCAGTGTTGACAGATCGGCAGTAGTGTATGTACTCATGCAATGTGCACTTCTATACTTCATGTATTAATTTTATGTTCAGTCACTTGTTTACCTTTCCTCGACTTTGCACTCCTGTCCTGTTTTTGGATTGTGCCCCTACTGGACATGTGACAAAGAGCTTCATAGCTCATCGGATTCCTCCATGATAAATACAGAGACATACTCTGAGTTAGCCACAAACACACGTAGATGTAACCACACGTAGATGTAACCACACGTAGATTAAATCACACGTAGATGTAACACACGTAGATGTAACAACACGTAGATGTAACACACGTAGATGTAATCACACGTAGATGTAACCACACGTAGATTAAATCACACGTAGATGTAACAACACACAAACGAGGTGCAGCACTGCGCACATGAAGCTGTCACTTTGACACCAAGTCGCTCACGTTGACAAGGGGGGTCACGTGGCTCGAGCAGTCTTAGCTTATCACTGCAGTCTTAGCTTATCACTGCAGTCTTAGCTTATCACTGCAGTCTTAGCGTATCACTGTAGTCTTAGCGTATCACTGCAGTCTTAGCTTATCACTTCAGTCTTAGCTTATCACTGCAGTCTTGGCTTATCACTGCAGTCTTAGCTTATCACTGCAGTCTTAGCTTATCACTTCAGTTTTAGCTTATCACTGCAGCCTTAGCTTATGACTGCAGTCTTAGCTTATCACTGCAGTCTTAGCGTATCACTGCAGTCTTAGCTTATCACTGCAGTCTTAGCTTATCACTGCAATCTTAGCTTATCACTTCAGTCTTAGCTTATCACTGCAGTCTTAGCATATCACTGCAGTCTTAGCTTATCACTGCAGTCTTAGCTTATCACTGCAATCTTAGCTTATCACTGCAGTCTTAGCTTATCACTGCAGTCTTAGCTTATCACTGCAGTCTTAGCGTATCACTGCAGTCTTAGCTTATCACTGCAGTCTTAGCTTATCACTGCAGTCTTAGCTTATCACTTCAGTTTTAGCTTATCACTGCAGTCTTAGCTTATCACTGCAATCTTAGCTTATCACTGCAATCTTAGCTTATCACTGCAGTCTTAGCTTATCACTGCAGCCTTAGCTTATCACTGCAGTCTTAGCTTATCACTGCAGTCTTAGCTTATCACTGCAGTCTTAGCTTATCACTTCAGTCTTAGCTTATCACTGCAGTCTTAGCTTATCACTGCAATCTTAGCTTATCACTGCAGTCTTAGCTTATCACTGCAGTCTTAGCTTATCACTGCAGTCTTAGCTTATCACTGCAGTCTTAGCTTATCACTTCAGTCTTAGCTTATCACTGCAGTCTTAGCTTATCACTGCAGCCTTAGCTTATCACTGCAGCCTTAGCTTATCACTGCAGTCTTAGCTTATCACTGCAGTCTTAGCTTATCACTGCAGTCTTAGCTTATCACTTCAGTCTTAGCTTATCACTGCAGTCTTAGCTTATCACTGCAGCCTTAGCTTATCACTGCAGTCTTAGCTTATCACTGCAGTCTTAGCTTATCACTGCAGTCTTAGCTTATCACTTCAGTCTTAGCTTATCACTGCAGTCTTAGCTTATCACTGCAGTCTTAGCTTATCACTGCAGCCTTAGCTTATCACTTCAGTCTTAGCTTATCACTGCAGTCGTAGCTTATCACTGCAGTCTTAGCTTATCACTGCAGTATTAGCTTATCATTGCAGTCTTAGCTTATCACTGCAGTCTTAGCTTATCACTTCAGTCTTAGCTTATCACTGCAGCCTTAGCTTATCACTGCAGTCTTAGCTTATCACTGCAGCCTTAGCTTATCACTGCAGCCTTAGCTTATCACTGCAGCCTTAGCTTATCACTGCAGCCTTAGCTTATGACTGCAGTCTTAGCTTATCACTTCAGTCTTAGCTTATCACTGCAGCCGTAGCTTATCACTGCAGTCTTAACTTATCACTGCAGTCTTAGCTTATCACTGCAGTCTTAGCTTATCACTGCAGTCTTAGCTTATCACTGCAGTTTTAGCTTATCACTGCAGTCTTAGCTTATCACTGCAGTCTTAGCTAATCACTGCAGTCTTAGCGTATCACTTCAGTCTTAGCTTATCACTTGAGTCTTAGCTTATCACTGCAGTCTTAGCTTATCACTGCAGTCTTAGCTTATCACTGCAGTCTTAGCTTATCACTTCAGTCTTAGCTTATCACTTCAGTCTTAGCTTATCACTTCAGTCTTAGCTTATCACTGCAGCCTTAGCTTATCACTGCAGTCTTAGCTTATCACTGCAGTCTTAGCTTATCACTTCAGTCTTAGCTTATCACTGCAGTCTTAGCTAATCACTGCAGTCTTAGCTTATCACTGCAGTCTTAGCTTATCACTGCAGTTTTAGCTTATCACTTCAGTCTTAGCTTATCACTGCAGCCTTAGCTTATCACTGCAGTCTTAGCTTATCACTGCAGCCTTAGCTTATCACTGCAGCCTTAGCTTATCACTGCAGTCTTAGCTTATCACTTCAGTCTTAGCTTATCACTGCAGCCTTAGCTTATCACTGCAGTCTTAGCTTATCACTGCAGTCTTAGCTTATCACTGCAGTCTTAGCTTATCACTGCAGTCTTAGCTTATCACTGCAGTCTTAGCTTATCACTGCAGCCTTAGCTTATCACTGCAGCCTTAGCTTATCACTGCAGTCTTAGCTTATCACTGCAGTCTTAGCTTATCACTGCAGTCTTAGCTTATCACTGCAGTCTTAGCTTATCACTGCAGTCTTAGCTTATCACTGCAGTCTTAGCTTATCACTGCAGTCTTAGCTTATCACTGCAGTCTTAGCTTATCACTGCAGTCTTAGCTTATCACTGCAGTCTTAGCTTATCACTTCAGTCTTAGCTTATCACTGCAGTCTTAGCTTATCACTGCAGTCTTAGCTTATCACTGCAGCCTTAGCTTATCACTGCAGTCTTAGCTTATCACTGCAGTCTGAGCTTATCACTGCAATCTTAGCTTATCACTGCAGTCTTAGCTTATCACTGCAGTCTTAGCTTATCACTGCAGTCTTAGCTTATCACTGCAGTCTTAGCTTATCACTGCAGTCTTAGCTTATCACTGCAGTCTTAGCTTATCACTGCAGTCTTAGCTTATCACTGCAGCCTTAGCTTATCACTGCAGCCTTAGCTTATCACTGCAGTCTTAGCTTATCACTGCAGTCTTAGCTTATCACTGCAGTCTTAGCTTATCACTGCAGTCTTAGCTTATCACTGCAGTCTTAGCTTATCACTGCAGTCTTAGCTTATCACTGCAGTCTTAGCTTATCACTGCAGTCTTAGCTTATCACTGCAGTCTTAGCTTATCACTGCAGTCTTAGCTTATCACTTCAGTCTTAGCTTATCACTGCAGTCTTAGCTTATCACTGCAGTCTTAGCTTATCACTGCAGCCTTAGCTTATCACTGCAGTCTTAGCTTATCACTGCAGTCTGAGCTTATCACTGCAATCTTAGCTTATCACTGCAGTCTTAGCTTATCACTGCAGTCTTAGCTTATCACTGCAGTCTTAGCTTATCACTGTAGTCTTAGCTTATCACTGCAGTCTTAGCGTATCACTAGTTTTAGCTTATCACTGTAGTCTTAGCTTATCACTGCAATCTTAGCTTATCACTTCAGTCTTAGCTTATCACTGCAGTCTTAGCTTATCACTTCAGTCTTAGCTTATCACTAGTCTTAGCTTATCACTGCAGTTTTAGCTTATCACTGCAGTCTTAGCTTATCACTGCAGTCTTAGCTTATCACTGCAGTCTTAGCTTATCACTGCAGTCTTAGCTTATCACTGCAGCCTTAGCTTATGACTGCAGTCTTAGCTTATCATTGCACTAGTCATTATATATACTGTACCGCTGTAATTATAATGGCTACATGATGTATAATTTGTTGACAAAATAATAGGCTTTAACCTTTCCGGCAAGTATACAGGAGGATTTAAGACGTTCAAATGCCAAACGGACGCCTATCGCCACGTCTGCATTCACCACACATCATGCTTTGTGGTAAAACATGCATCGCATTATCAAGGGAGTCTTATAGTTGACTGATTGATATTAACAAAAAACATTATTTATTTGGACATGTAAAACATCAAGATATAATCTATAATACACAAGCACACAATCTGTATTCATCTATGAAAAGAGCTACATTATTATGATGACTAATACGCTCGTTTACCTAGGAAGGCCTCACTGAGTCCCAAGGAAACTTTTTCAGGAGGATTCTGCCAATTTTCCGCAGTAGGGGGGCGATGTCGCTGCTGCTGCTGCTGTGTGATCCCAATTGCGTGGTTTGCGATGTGACGTCACAGCACTGAAGTCACGTGATCAACGCACCGTGCTTGGCTCGATTTGGCTGAAGCTGGGGCGCCGTGGGGGCTAGGAGATGTTATCTTCCTCGCCTGGTATGCCGGAGGGCGTGGGTTCAATCCAGACCCTGACGATGCCTGTATATTTGGAGTTTGCGTTTTATCCCTCCACATTTAAAAACGTGCGTTTAGATTATTTGGCTGCGACTATAAATTCCCATACATGGTAAGCCACTTCGTTGAGCTGTCACTTGTGGCTAGGTGGCTCGTGAAAAAGAGCTACGTCGCTCAGTGGGCTTCACTTGGCAACAACAACAATAACAAATCGTAGAATTCGTTTTCTGGTAATCCCACGCCGTCGCCGATCCATCCTCCAAGCCGGGTGCCCCGCCGCCGTCGCCACGGCTACATGGCGCAGTTCGTTCCCACGGCGACCTGCGCGCCCGCCGGCCTCTGCCCGAAGGTCGGGCAGACGGGGACGCGGCGCGGCCACGTCCACTTGCGCAGCAGCGGCGCGACGAGCGGCAGGTCGTAGACGCGCGTTGCGGCCTCGCCCCCGCCCTGGGCGCCGTGCGGGTCGCCCCGCCCGTGGCTCCTCCACGCCAACAGCCCACGCTCCTCCACGGTGCCTGGCAGAGCGACGGGCGGCGAGATGGGATGGGGGGGGCAGGCCGGGAGCGCCAATTGCGCCGCGTAATCAAAGTGCCGCCATGCCGCCACCGCCGCGGTTCAAACGAGCGCCCACCGTCGCCGCTTTGGTCGTCGTGTTATCCCGACCATGCCGTTCGCGTCCTGAGAAGGGGCCTGCGCAGAAGTGGACACGCCGGAGCTGCCTCCGAGATGGACGGTCCAGTGAGACTCTTAGCGACATTTTTTCACGCACTCCGCACGCGGGAGTGAGGTTGCGTCGTTTCGTGACGACTCGAACCATTCCTTTAAATTCTCAGGAGTTGGAGTTCATCTCAAGAAATGAATGCAGAATTGTTGTAGTAATTTTTTTTGTGCATCATCGCTGACTGGGCTGAGGCCATCAGCTCTCTACGCTTGAGAACCCGGTTGAGTGACTGCCGGATGAAACCCGGACCCGGCAATCGCCTTGCTCAGCGATCTGACCTCTGACCTCTGAGCCACCCGGCCCGATCTGGATAAAGCCCCATCTTGGCGCACTGCACTCTGGTGACCTCAGAGGGATGGCTGCATTTACCCGGGCCCTTCGGTTTTCCTCCCACACGTACAAACATTAAATTGGAGTTGGTCAAACATCCCATGATAGAACCACAGAGCTCGGGCAATCATTGGGGATTGCGTGTTGCAATCGCATGGGTAGGTTTCCTCTCACACGCACAAGCGCTCATTATTTGGGGAAAAATATCTGAATGTAAAGAGGACCAGCAGAGCTTGGGCAACAGCTGGCGACGCCAGCACAGCACCCGGTCGCTGCCTTCCCCCTCGCCTGTGGTTCCTCGCGCCTATCCTCCCGTCTCTCCCTCTCTTGCGTATGATGGCAGCAGCAGCAACCTGTTCAGGAGCTGAATGCCAATGTCAAGCGCTGCTGGCCACGACGAGAGGGTTTCAGCAGAGAGAGACAGAGAGTTGTTCTGCGGTGACGGAGCGCAGACTCCATAGTGATTCAGTACGCACTGTTAGACGCGTGCGGCGTGCTGTGAGATAAACTATTTTTTTATTTCACCAGGTAAGGCCCACTCAGCTACACTGTACGTTGCTCTTTTTCAGAAGCGACCCGGCCACAAATGAAAGCTCAATGAAGCGGCTTATCACGTGTAAATGTATTGCTTCCAAATACTCTAAACGCGTGATGTTGATTATAAATATGGAGAGAAAAACCGGAGGACCCGTAGAAATATCCACGCGACCACGGGGAAAACATTCAAACTCCAAATACACAGAAGGCGTCAGGGTCTGGATCGAGCCCACAACTTCCTGCATACCAGGCGAGGGAGTTAACATCTCGCCGTGAGACGCGCCGTGAAACGCGCGTGCGACGTGGACGGATCACGGCTCCACCGTGAGACTCGGTGAGAGGACAACGAACCGGGCACGGTGTTGTCGAGGACGAAGCCGAGGAATCCTCCCACGAACTTGCTCATGGTGCACAGCACGGTGAGCGTCTGGTCGATCGGCGCCACCTCTGCCCCACGCGGAGGGAAAGACAGAGAGACGGAACCGCTGTCACCCTCTGCTGCGTGCCCCCCCCCCCCCCCACGTGCTGCAGCGGGCTCCCTCCGGCTCCCTCCCACGGCTGAGCAACACAACGCGCGGTGTAACCGTAATCGGCCAACAACATCCCAATGCTGAACTATCGCCTGCAGGTTGTGTGTGCGTGTGTGTGTGTGTTGAACTTCTTTTGCACCACACGTAGCCAACCATGCTCGTCGGAGGTGCGGGGGAAGGACAACAAACTAAACACTCAATGGGGATTGCACAGAGCAGCAGCAGCAGCAAGGCCGCCCCCTGCTGTGAAAACTTGGAACAACGCTCCTGAAAAATCAGTCTTGAAGCTCAGAGGGGATTTCCTTGGACAAGCAATAATAGTGGTAGTAGTACTTTCAAACATAGTGGATAGCGAGGCCTTCATCCAGCAGCGGATTACAGACGACTGTGAAGAATTAACTCATTGTGCATGACGGCAGCACTTTGCCCAGGAGATAAATGCCACAACAATAATGGTGGTGTTTGTTTTAACTTCGCTCGAGAAGAGCTGTTGTAGGCGGAGAAAAAACATTAAAACTGTGACATTGAGGGATGGAGGAGAGCAGGTCGGAGGGCTTTTAGAAAATCTGAACCTGGATCCCAAACAAGAAAGTGTCACGTCAGTGCGCACTCCCTGCGACGCTGCATGGCCCAGACACGCCGCTGGCCGCTGGTCGTCCACGGTCGACGCAGAGAACGAAACCTGAAGAGTGGACAAAGAAGCGTGGCGAGCGGCACGCTGGGAGCTGCGCTGTGAGACACGCAGAGCAGCGCGTGGAGGGGAGTGCATGCGCACGATGTTGCAGACAAAGAAGGGGACATTTTTTTCTTTACTTATTATTTATTTTATCCACTCCTTACTTTTATCTTGCTAGTCGTTGTGCATGGCTGCACTTTATTTTGTAATTTACTCTGCTCAGTCGGTGCGAGCCGCTGAAGGCGTGAGGGGTCTCTGTCTTCATTCCTGTGGCTCCGTGCCATCGGGGCCGTTCCCGTTCTGCTGCAATGTGCACCGATGCCGACCTTATTGAGGCCGATATTGGCACGTGCAATAAATATCGATTGGTTGGCCATTCGAAGCGAAAGGAAAATGGAGTGAGGCTCGGGCCGGACGCATCACGGCCAGAAGAGACGATGGGCGGCGAAGATGGCGGAGCGGCAGCCAGGGAGTGGAACGCGTGCCGGAGACGGAGCGGTGGAAGCAGTTTGTGTGCAGGGTGGAACGTTGCATCGCCAGGATCGCGAGAGGTGGCCGCGGCTTGGGGATGATTTCATCCAGTAGTGGATCGAACATGGCTGATGGGTTTTATTTATTTTGTTTGTTGACCCAAGGAAGGCTCAAGACTCTCTTTCAGGAGGGTCCTGCCAAGTGCTACCCCAATTGAATAATCTGCATATATCTTGATTTGAAGCTTTCGTGACTGCAGGAATCCATTCTCTTTGGTTCTTTCGGTAGATGATACTTCAGCATTGGGCTGTTTGGCCAGTGCCAGGTACATTGTGGGCGTGTTTTATTTTAAGCTCACGATGATGATGTTAAAAGAGCAGTCGGAGAACAAGTGACAGGCAACATCCGTCTTCCACTTCCATCGTTGGTGTGGTGACGGTCCACACGGCCCCAGCGTGGCCGTCTCAACACGTCGATGGCGAGTTGTGGTTTGGTCGAACGCCCTCCTTGACATCTCACGTCTCATCTCAACGAATTGGACAGGGCACCCCCGGTGGCAGCTGTCCCTGTGTGTGCACAAGTTGACTGGGCACGTGGCCTGCGAGCGGGCGTAGTCTGCCAGGAGGCGGGCGGGAGGGTGACGATTGCTGTCGCACGTAAATCCCAATTGAGTGATTTGCGGTGGAAGTTTCCAAGTTGCTCAATTTGGACCACGACGCCGGCACGCGACTGGCCGCTGGTGACGCTCCGAACGACGTCGCGCGTGAGGGAGGCAGACGGCGCGTCGGGGTTTAGCGGTTATGACACTGCAGCATTAACCAGGGTGGGCTGCGGGATTCGAACCGCGAGCCTGCGTAAGAACGAGCGGCAGACGCGCTCCCGCCGGGCTGCGTGCGCGGCGCCTGTGAGCAGTGGGTCCCTACTGGTGTTGATGGCCCCGGGGTTCTCCTTGAGCCAGGCTGGAATGGCCAGACCCGAGAAGATGGACAGGCCAACGATGAACACGTTCCTGGATGAGTTCATGTCTGCGTACTGACACGGCAGGGGCACACGGGCGTCGGGGCTCACGGTGGCGGTGAGCTGGCGGGCGAAGCGATATCACTGCCAAGGCGTTCAGCTCTTGTGAGCCGGTGGTCGCGACAAGGCTGACAGCATTGCGCACGCGATGCGGTGGTTTATATGTGGGTGGCGCAGCCGGTGCCTCGCAGCAGAAACCACATGGGTTCGATTCCAAATCGGGCGCCTTTCCTTGTGGAATTTGTATATTCTGACCCCCATTCTGCAGCGTGTGAGTGTGTCCGAGTGTGGCGTTTGTGTGATCTTCCCCTGTTTCCGAAGGAAACCTATGCCATCAGACAACGGCATTGGTGTTGGTCAAACAGCCCAATGTAGCAGGACTCAGTGTGGCTGTCCTGGGTAAATGAGAAGTAATTTTGACACGCAAAGCATGCGGATGGGGAGTTGCGTCTTGCTGCTATTTGCGAGCACACTTCTGCACCCGTTAGAACCCACGGAGAGAATTTGGGACCTCCCAGGAGAGAACAAAACGTCGGCAGTGAGATTGCACAAAGACAAAGATCCCCCGTATAGCCTTAACAAGTGCTGTTAGAGAGCACCTATGAAGGCCGGAATGGTACACGAGGGGATGGGTGGCCAGCACCACGCCCGACCGCCTTTATCTCCCCAGTGGCGATGTTTACACACTGAACCAGGTACTCATTTGAGGCTGAGTCGACCTAGGGGAGGCCCATGACCGGTTCAGATAATCGTCACTGGTGTTGGCTATGAGCGGGAATCGAACCCGGGTCGCCGGGTTCATAGCGCAGCACGCACACCACTACACTACCGCTCCCCAAACACAAATACACACACAAACACACATAGACACACACACACACAGACACAAACAGACACACACACAGACACACAGACAAAAACACACACAGACACAAACAGACACAGACACAAACACACAGACACAAACACACAGACACAAACACACAGACAAACACACACAGACAAACACACACAGACACACACACACAGACACACACAGACACACACACACAGACACACACAGACACACACAGACACAGACACAGCAGCCGCATCTCATGCCAACCCCGTGTGGGACAAGCAGCAGGCATCAGCCTGCCGGTAGCTCAGGCGACAATTGCCACTGTTTGTGTAAAACCAACGGAGTTGCCAAATCTCCCAATTATTTGTTGGCAAAGTTGTAGCATGAGGCCGCCACACGATGGGCTCCTGCTGTTTTCCAACAACACCGCGGGATCTGTCGCGTCCACCCGTGAAGCGGAGGGCGAGTGTTTGTTTAAGGTGAATACATCGTCGCAGTGTTAACCAGTGTGGCCTGCCGGGTCCGAATCGCGAACATCTGCGTTCCTCCTGCACGGTATCCTCACCGCAGCCTGCCGCACGAACCTGCAGGGTGGAGATGCCCACGGCGGCGATCATTCCAAAGGTGCCCAGGAACATGCCGCCGATGATGGGCTCGGGGATGGTGATGAAGACGGCTCCACACTTCCCGAAGATCCCCATCAGCACGAGGATGACTCCGCTGACCTGCAGCACCAGCCGACTGCCCACCTGCATTGTCACGCAGCGAGACAAAGGTCCCCAGCTGTGTAGACCTCAACAGGCCGTCGGGGCAAGTACTGTGAGGGAGCACCCGAGAAGCCGCCACGGCACGCGAGGGGATGGGTGGCCAGCGCCGCGCCCCGACGCCTTTGTCTCCCTAGTGATGATGTTTACACACCGCACCAGGCACTCAGTTGAGGCTGAGTCGACCTAGGGGAGGCCCTGGACCGGTTCCGAAAATCGTCACTGGTATTGACCGTGAGCGGGAATCGAACCCGGGTTGCCAGGTTCGTAGCGCAGCATAGTGCTAACCACTACACTACCACTCCCCACGCAACGAGACACACACAGACACTCACACAGATACACCCACAGACACACATAGACACACACTCACACACACAGACACTCACAGACACACACACACTCACACAGACACTCACACAGACACACACACTCACACAGACACACACAGATACTCACACAGACACATACACACACACAGACACACCCACACACGGCCGTCCACCGTCACCCTGGTGATGCCCAGCGCGGCGATGTTCTGGCTGAAGGAGGTGGTGCCGTTGCCCGTGCCCAGCAACCCGGCCAGCAGGCAGCCGAGACCCTCGACCGCGAGGTCGCGGCTCACGGCGTGCGACGGCGTCGGCGGCGCCCTGGCGAGTTGCGCGCACGCCGCGTAGTCCCCCACGGACTCGAGCGCCGAGGCGACCACACCGCACAGCATGCCTAGCGCAGAGGCGGCGCCCAGCGTCGGCGCGCCCCACTGACCTGCGCGAGGGGGGGGCAGCCGTCGTCACCGTCCGGTTCGGGGTGGCGGGGAGAATTCACCTCCCTCGCCTGGTGCGCAGGAGGTCGCGCCGGCTCGACCCTGACGCCTGGGTATGTGGAGTTACATGTTGCATGTCGCATGTTGCATGTACTCCCCGTGGTTGTCCCCGTGGATGTCCCCGTGGTTCTCAATAACACAGGGCACACCAATACACATATGAATGTGAATATTATTATTGAGTAATTTGCTGGTAATTTTTCAGCTCCAGGGTTATTTGGCTAATAGCAGTCACATTATTACAGTAGACATGTTAGCCATGGCGTAGCTCAAAGGCAACTCTTGGAACACTGTGGCGCAGCCTGCAGGTGAAGAGCAGCGTTGCGTCATTGTTGAGGACGCCCTCAGAGCCGCGTGCCTCCACCGGGGGCCGCCACGGCGATGATGCCGCGGGCAGCCCGCGAGCGCTACGCGGGGCGGTCAGCAGAGGGCGCACGAGCACCACTGTTGTACCTCACTCCGCGCCCACGTCTATGCTACCCGACGTCGCCCACGCGCAATGACCCACGTGCTGAGGGCGAGCGAGTGGCGCCCGTGGCAGGTCGCTGCTCGTTGCAGAGGTTTGCGGTTAGAATCTGGCAGGCCGCCCTGGCCATTGCTGCTCTGCGTGTTTACCGTGAGGGTTCCAAGCGCCGTCTGCTTCACAGTGGACGTTTGAGACCCGTGACGCCATTCGTCGCGGGCCAAACAATTAGAGAATGACACCGCAAATTACTCAGCTGGGATCGAACGTGCCAATAATCGTCCCTCAATCTACGAAACTTTGCAGGACCCTCTTGAACAGAGTCTTGGGACTCGGTAGCCAGGGTGAACGAGAATCATCAAATAACAGTAATCAGCAGCAGGATGAGTGTGTGAGTGTTGGATACAGCGTGCGACGGCGCACAGCGTCAGCTCGCTCTCGCACAAAGTGTATTACTCGAGAAGAGCCACAGGCAAGCCGGAAGGCAGCCACGCGATAGCCGCCGCCAACACTTGTTCCTCTGAATATGAAGGTGACATCGATCGATTAATGAGCGTCTACGCGTGGGAAGAAACCGGAGCGCTCGGAGAAACCGCACGCGTGAGAAGGGGAAACACTCGATCCCATACAGAGGGAACAGGTGGAGTCCACATTTCTGTTGGACTGCCCTCTCCTGGCGAGCCTCACGGTACGACACCTGAATGTCCACGGGGAGTCATGTGAGCCACCAACGCTCGCCTCCACGATGCTGTATCACAGGCCACGTGCATCACCAAGCAGTCAAGTGTCCCTGGCATCTTATATATAAAAGTCTCCGCGCGCTCGAGCTTGCGGGGGATTTGGCTCTCGGATGGTGACCTTCACGTAAAAAAAAAATTGCCGGGCGGCATGTCCTAAGCCCCGTGGTGGGAATAGGCTATTCCGTTTTCCCATCAGTAAACGTTAAAGTACTTTAATTAACACATTTGTGCCGTTTCTATTATTAATTATTTACTTATTGCGCGCAGTCGACCGTACCAAGTGACGCCAATTGCGTGGGGGAAGGGGGGGGGGCGGACCCTACCAAGTACTGCGCGTTCGCTCCAGCTCACGGGGACATTTTATTTCACGCGTTTAACATGGAATAAATATACACATCACGCTGCCGGTTTCTCTTCACAGTGTGATGTCCCCTACCCACCCCCCCACCACCCCAATGCGTGCAATTACTGCTATAAAGCCCTTACATATTAATTTAATATTATGACAACGCTTACTTGGTATTATTCTGCCTCGGGCGGGGGGATGGTGGGGGGGGGTAGCGGCCCAGCCAGCAGCCTGGCAATGTCTCACCTCCTCCGGCTTGCCAATCTAGCCGAGGCCGCGGGCTCTGCACGGGACGAGGCGTCACCACGCCAATGTAAAGTACAATTTTATTGCATCTTTCGCTAAGAACTGAGGTTCATTGTTTACTATTATTAAACAAGTAAGTTTACAAATATTACAATGATAATGTTTGTGTGCACATAACAACTCTGTTTCGCTCACTATTATGAAACTAATAAGTTGCCTAATATTACAATTATAATGTTCGTGTGCAGAAACTACATGTGTGTCCCTAAAGTCGATGTCTGTGTGTGTGAGTCCATATGTGTTTGTGTGCGTGTAAGAAAATGGGTTTCTACGTGTGTGGGTCCATGTCTGTGTGTAAGTCCATGTGTGTGTCTGTCTTTATCAAACGGACAACGCCCCATGTGTGTGTACGTACAAGTGCGTGTGTGTCAGTCCATGTGTGTGTGTATCAATCGCTGTGTGTGTTAGTCCACATGTGTGTGTAAGTCCATATATGTGTGTGTGTCACTCGATGTGTGTGTGTAAGGAATGCGTGTGTGTGAGTCTATGTGCCTGTTAATCCATGTGTATCTAAAGTACATGTCTGTGTGTCACAGTCCATATGTGTATGTGTGTGTAGGGCAATGTGTGGGTCAGTCTATGTATGTGTGTGTAAATCCATGTGTGTGTGTCTTAGTCGATGTGTGTGTGTAAGTACATGTGTGTTTACGTCAATGTGTGTGAGTCCACGTATGTCTGTGTGTGAGTCGATGTATGTGTGAGTCGCTGTATGTGTGTACGTCGATATGTGTGTGTAACTCCATGTGTGTGTATCTCAAGTGGATGTCTATGTGTGTGTGAGTCCATACGTGTGTGTGTGAGTCGATATGTGCGTGTGTGTTAGTCGCTGTGTGTGCATGCCTCCATGTTAGTCAGTGTAAGTCCATTTATTTGCGTGTCTGTAGGTCCATGTGTGCATCTTAGTCCATGCGTGTGCTTTATTGACCTGCTCAAGGCCAATGATACCATCAGTAGGCCTGGACTCTGGGTTGCTCTTCGTGCTTTCCGAGTCCCTGACCCACTCATCACCATCCTTAAAGGACCTTCATGATGGTGAGCGACCCCGCGTCTAACTACGTGGCCGTGAGTCAGAGCCATTCCCTTTACACCTTAGGGTGCAACAGGGATGCCCTCTGGCGCCCACATCATTTTACATATATTTGGACCACGTAGTTCGTCAAGCCTCCAATGCCTGTACTGGAAGAATTCCCATCTGCTACAGATACAATAGGAGGCTGATCGATGGCCGGGTGCGGTCAAGGGATCGCTACCTATTGCTCAACCACGTTATGTATTCCGATGATCTGCTAATTGCTGCTCACTCGGAGGACGAGTTCGAGGTGCTGCTGCTAAACCTGGAGCTTGTCACCAACAGGTGGGGGGCCTTACCATCAGCCTCACCAAAACTAAGCACCTGCCTGCCTATTTTGTACCATCTGACACTCCACCCCCGCAACTCCCAATTTGTGATGGGGCAGTTGTGGAGACAGTGGAGAGTTTCCCATACCTTGCCAGTGTGTGACTGGCTCCGGTTTAACAGCAAAGGTCTCACTCCGAATCAGTCGAGCTGCATTATCTTTTCATTGCCTGGGTGACGCTGTGTGGAAGCTACCTGGTCTATCACTTCATACGAAGCTTCAGGTCTTCTCGGCCACGGCCATTCCCTCCCTTCTCTATGCTTGCAAAACTTGGACCCCCTAATGGAACATCTTCGCCGGTTAGAAACATTTAGGATGGCCTGCCTATGATCCATCCTGGCTTTAACCAGGCTGCATTGTGTGAGGAGCTCACAAATCCTTGAAAGATCTGGATAGTTCCATCGGTGACCTCCGGCAGGTAAGGCTGCGTTGCCTGAGTCATGTAGCCCGCATGGCCAGCCACCGCATGTCTAAACAGCTTTTAATCTGCCGGAATCTCGGGGGCTAAAAGGGCGCGGCACGGGCTGGAGAAGACATGGAGTGATGTGCTACAGGAGGACTTGGTGCTGAGTCCACTTGCGGATGACTGGTACCAGCCGTGTCAAGATCGGCCTCTGTGGAGGAGGCTCCTGAAGGACGCTACTGGGCAGTTGGAGGCAGTCACCCTCCAACAACAACGGAGGGCGGAGGAGCGACGCTCACAACAACGAGCGGAGCGCCGGGTGGCTAAAGCACAGAAAGTTGCCACAGTATGGGCCACAGGTGGTGCATCAGCCAGTCTCCTCAGTCAATCGACCTGTGCCATCTGGGTTTGCCCCGTGACCTCCTGCCAGCGGGCGTTCGACACTTCACGTGGCCTCAAGGTGCACATAGCCTGGCACAAGCGTTGTCGTGACGTCACCACCACTTAGTGGCGAATGCCGGTTGTTGTTCAGTCTATGTATGTATGTGTGAGTCTATTTGTGCGTGTAACTCTATGTGTGTGTGTCAATGGATTTGCGTGTGTAACTACATGTGTGTCTGCCTTTTTCGCCCGGGCAACGCCGGGTACTAACCGCTAGTACTACTATACAGTCAGTACATACTACCACGGTGAGTAGCTACTAGAGTCAGTAGATACTATTATAGAGTGAGTAGATACTGCAATAGATGTAGTAGTTACTACTATAGTCAGTGGATACTACTATAGAGTCAGCAGATACTATACAGTTAGTCGTTACGACTATATAGTCGGTAGATACTATTGTAGCCCAG
This sequence comes from Lampetra planeri, assembly GCF_965212315.1. Classification (NCBI taxonomy): domain Eukaryota; kingdom Metazoa; phylum Chordata; class Hyperoartia; order Petromyzontiformes; family Petromyzontidae; genus Lampetra; species Lampetra planeri. The sequence continues at coordinate 27,945,135 of NC_136107.1, forward strand.
TAAATACTACGATGGTCAGTAGTTACTACAGTCACTAAATACTACGACACAGTCAGTAGCTACTACTGGCTCAGTAGATACTACGGTACAGTCAGTAGATACTACTACAGAGTCAATAGATACTACTTCCTCTGTTGTAAGGTGTGTAGGTATATATACCTACGAGGTGTAAAGATATTTTTGAGGGGGGGGGTCCACAATTTTCGGAAACCTTTTACATCAACTATTTACCCCACACTTTCAACAACTTTTTGGACTTGTGCAAGCCTTTTATATATTTGTTAGTATAGAAATGTACAAACGGCCCACCGGGCTTTGACAATACCCTAGTATCTGTGTATATATATGTAAGGTTTTTAAGAAATATATTTTTCACCCGGGCAACGCCGGGTACTTCCGCTAGTTGCATATACAGTGCTCACAATAATAATGCTGTCATATACAATGGAGAATCGTCTTCCATTGAGGGTCCCTTTGTGCAGACAACGCTTCTGGCAGCGCGCCCTGCAGTGGTTCAAGCGAGAGACACGGCGGGGTAGCGAATGGCCCAGAGTTCCGCTTGCGCCGAAATCAATGCAGCTGAAGTTAGTGCACTCCCAGGAAGCTGTGGTGCCTGATGGGATGTGTGCCAATTTGTAATTGGCACAATTCTGAAGACGGATATATGATGGAGAAATGCATCACATGGTCATGCTCCACGCTATCAGTGTCTCGGTCCCAGGGTGACTCCCCCTTCTCGACTTGCACCCGGCTCTTACCCAGCAGCGATGCGTTCTGTCTCGGGGTCTGCTGCTGCCGCTCGCCACGACGAGAGGGAGGCTTCAGCCGAGAGAGGGAGAGAGAGAGAGAGCGTCCGTGTCCTTGTACTGCTCCTGCAGCCCAGGCTACAGTGGTTCACTATATGGCCCATCGACTGCCATTCCCCATTGGTTTTATTTACTGCAGCAGGATGATGGAGATGGTGGAGTGTAACAACTGCACCGTCCTGCGACGGTACAGAGGTCACACAGTACAGATCTAACATCACCCGTGGACGTACATGGATCTCTATGAGTTCACTATGAGTTTACCATGTGGCCCATCACATGGGTTGCTAGGCCACAATCGCACTTGTACCCTCTTCAGTTCAATCTCCCCGCACTCTCTCTGGCTCCAGGTGTGCCTCACCAGGTGGTTACCTCTCTCTGCACCTGAGCACTGAATATGTTCGAGCCCACCTCGCTGGGAGTTCCACTCTGCACGAGTGCCGCATTCAGTTCCCCTCACACGCCCTTCCACTCCGCATCCCTCCACCCTCGTCCAGCGCCCCTCTCACTGACATCGTAGCCCTGGCTAATCGCTGGCTACACGTGCGCGCATTGATACACGGATCAGCCACGCATGCACACACACACAGATCACATATACAAAGACAAAGATCGCCCACATAGCCTTTAACAGACTGTTCGGGCAAGTGCTGTTAGCGAGCTTATGAAGACCAGCACAGCACATAATAACACGACCCTCAGCCGCCTTTGTCTCCCTAATAGTGATGTGTACACACCACACCATGATCAAACACACACACATATACTTCAGGCGCACAGACAAATATTCCCCGCTAAGTCGAAGAGTTTCGAGGCAAGAGCTGTTAGCGAACTCGGGTCGCTGGGGTCGTAACAGGGCACCCCAATCACTTCGCCACCACTCCCCACGAGGCACGCACACGGCCCCTGCACAGGGGCACACACACAACTTGTACAAACATCCCCTCGTGTCGTCACCTTGGCAGACTGCTGGGGCAGGTGCCGTGAGCGAGCACCCGCGAAGGCCGCCACGGCGCACGAGGGGGTGGCTGGCCAGCGCCACGTCCTGCCGTCTTTGTCTCTCCAATGTTGACAGTACACACCATTTATGACTGAGTCAACCTAGGGGAGGTCCAACACCGGTTCAAATAGTCACCACTATTATGGGTCGTGAACGGGTTGGGAATCAAACTCCTGTCGCCGGATTTGTCAGAATCTGACTTTCGACTGTAGCAGGAATCCAATGAGCTATCAAGCTCTTTTCAACGAAGCTCTTTTCTAGCAAGTTTGTCGCGCTGTGCGCCAACCACTGCGCCACCGCCACACCACGTCAGTTGGAGTTAGACTCGGATCGCCAGCCCGGTGATAACACCGCAGATTCTCAGGTGGCTCTGAAGCCAGAGCGCTTGGCCGTACAGCGCTCTGGTCCTGGGTTCGAATCCAGGTTCCAAGCCACTCGTGAGTTGATGGTCTCAGCCCGGTCACCAACATAGTCCTCATCAGCATCTTGATTTAGACTGGAGGAGGAATCCGATGAGCTATGAAGTTCTTGCTCACAGATGTCCGTGAATGATCACCGCATGCTGAGAGGGGAGACTTCTGTTCGGATTCGTGACCTATTCCCGTGAATGATTAAACGCTGCTGTCCGTCTTCGGTTGCGTAACGAGAAACTGCTTCCCCAACATGAACGGTGCGTGCGGCGCTGTAATGTTTAACACGAAACCTTCTCCAACATTCGTGGCCTCAAGGTCGACATAACCTCATGTCCAACACATTGTTGTTGTTATTGTGTCATGCCCGGTGTATTGCTGGCCCTGAGACGGCTGTGGATATTCCACGTTCCTGTGGAAGGGACCTCTCACGTGAACATAACGAGCACGGCGGCCGCACGGCCCAGCAGCGGCAGCGCGTTCGCCCCTTGCTCCCGAGCCTCGTGGTTCCGACCCGGCAGGCCACCCTGGTTACTACCGCGCCACCGCGTTAACCGTAACAGCGCCGCGCGCCGTCTGCCTCCTTCGCGGTGGACGTGAAAGGCCCCGCGTGGTGACGGCGTTCGGAGCGAGTCGCGGCCCATCGTGTGCTGGCGTCGTGGTCTAAATTTGCCAAAACTAAAAAAATGCCACCGCGAATCACTCAATTGGGATGTACGCACGGTAGCCATCGTCACCCTCCCCTCTCTGCTGGTGGACTACGCCCACTCGCGCGCCACGTGCCGAGGGAAGCTCCCAACGGGTGTGCCCTGTCCACTGTGCTGAGACGAGATGTGAGTCACCCATCGCGTGGAAGGCGCTCTGACACTCCCCTGCGTGACGGTGGGCGGCTTGATCAGGAACAATTTCCGTGTCATCGTGAACGTGACCATGATGACATCGTTAGTAGTGGTGGTTTCCCTCCATGATACTCACAGCATCATTCTATTCTCACGCGCGATGACAGCAACATGCTCAGAAGCTAAATGCCAATGTCGAGGTCGGCCGCTGCTGCTTCTGGCGACGACGAGAGGGCTTCAGCAGAGAGAGAGTTCGTGTCGTGTCGCTGTTCCTCCACCTCCTCCATGAAAGTGCTTTACTATATGGGCCATAGTTTTGGTTGCATGGCCACGACCGCACCACTGTGGCTTGGTTTGAATTTTCCACTCACGAAGGAGATGTGCACAGCGGCCTGTTGATGCTTTGATGCGGTTGACGGTTCCACCGGCGTCTCCGAAGAACGCCACGGCAGAAGGTGCGTGGGTGTCGAGACGAAGTGGCCGTTGTTAATGAGAAGTGCCATCGGGTTCTGCCTAAACGTTCTCAATCTGAGCAGATTTCTTGCAATTCACGTCGACCATCGAGCAGATGCGTGTAGAGTGATACAGGCTCAAACCTGTCGCTCACAGTCGTTCACAGGTTTGATTGAGTGTTGCCTTGAGGCGAGTGGTAACGGGGGTCACTCGAGTGTAAAGGCACAAGTCCTCACCATATACGAGGCTTCCAGAGGAATAGGGCACTAGTCAACATTGATTGACTGTACTGATGAGCACGGTGGAGACAAGGATGGAGATGATGATGGAGATGATGATGAAGATGATGGAGATGATGATGGAGATTATGATGGAGATGATGATGGAGATGATGATGGAGATGATGATGATGATGATGATGAAGATGAAGATGATGATGGAGATGATGGAGATGATGATGGAAATGACGATGGAGATGATGATGAAGATGATGATGGAGATGATGGAGATGATGATGGAGACAAGAATGGAGATGATGATGATGATGGAGACGACGCTGTGGGGGCTGAATGCAAGGGTGCGCCCGTGCAGGTGGAGGCTCACAGAGAACATCTTGAAGACGGGGTACCTCACCACACGGCACCGCCCCCCGACGAACCCCGGCACCGGCACGGCGACGTCGCGCAGGTACTGGGAGAAGAGCACGATCAGGGCCACGGTCCTGGGCACACGCTGAGGTGCGCGTCATCACACGCGGAGGTGCGCGTCATCACTCGCGGTGTGGCGACTTACAGCCGTGGCGGTTTCTAATGGCTTTGGATTTCGCAGCGATAGGACCAACACATTCACACGGTTCCCCATTCAGTGCCCGTCAATGTGATACATTTTTTGCCAAGTGGGAAAACTTCAGTACCTGCAAATTATTCAATTAGGATTAGCAGCAACATCGCCGTCTACTGTGGAACTACTGCACACTGCACCTTGGTGGCCGAGTGAGCACGCGAGTGAGTGGAGCGGTCCACGCTACGAACCTGGCGACACAGGTTCAATTCCCGTTCACGGCCAATACCAGTGACGATTATTTGAACCGGTTCTTGGCCTCTGCTAGGTCAACTCAGTCTCAAAGAAATACCTGGTGTGATGTACTGGGGAGACAAAGGTGGCCGGGAATGGTGCTGGCCACCTACCCCCCTCGTGTGCCGACCCGGCCTTCTTAGATACTCGCGATCAGCACTTGCCCGAACAGTCTGATAAGGCTATAAGGGGGATCTTTACCTGTGAGTGAGTGAGTGAGTGGATGAGTGAGCGGGTGAGAGGGTGGGTGAGTGAGTGAATGAGTGGGTGAGTGAGTGGGTGACTGAGTGGGTGAGTGAGTGGGTGAGTGGGTGAGTGGGTGAGTGAGTGAGTGAGTGAGTGGGTGAGTGCGTAGATGAGTGAGTGGGTGAGTGAGGGGGTGAGTGAGTGGGTGAGTGAGTGGGTGAGTGAGTGAGCGGGTGAGAGGGTGGGTGGGTGGGTGGGTGAGTGAGTGAGCAGTGCCGGCCCGAGCCTCTTGGGGGCCCTAAGCAGAATTTGATTTGGGGGCCCCCCTCCCACCACGCAGACTCATCTGTGCTAGAAGATTATTGACACAAATGTCACACTATAATGTTATAGCGAATATTATAAACGAATACAGTGAGGTTATGTATTAATAAAAAATAAAAACAACACTTAAAATACTTCACTCTTTTATTAAAACTTCTGAATACAAACGGTCACAAAAAACATATTAAATAAATTATTTGCAAATGTGCATTAAATGTGCAATCTTTTAAATAAAACCAAAATAGACAAACATTAATCTAATCAAAAATAGAATGTTACAAAAAAAAAGATACTTAAATAATGAAAGCAAACATAAGAACAGCAAGGGTTCAACAATGTGCTGCTGCTGCACAAAACATACTGTAAATAATAATGCAAACATACCTTTATCTCGCTCTTTTTTCTCCTCCTCGGTCCTTTTCTTTTTTCTTTTTTCGGCACCAGAGGGATACGTCCTTTTTTGTGACATGGCTTAGGCGTATTTATTATCGTGACGTACAATTGCGCGCACCTGCCCGCGCCCGCGCCCGCGCCCACGCGAATTGTCAATGAGCCGTGACATCCGTGAGCCGTGACAAAGCAGCAGTTGTCGACAGAATTTTCTTGTCTTGAATCATTTATTCATTCATTCATTAATTCATTTATATCACTTGTTTAAGTTATTTAATTGTAAAAAAAAAAAACGATTCGGGGGCCCCCTGGTGGCCAGGGGGCCCCAAGCAGCCGCTTAGTTCGCTTATGCCTCGGGCCGGCCCTGTGAGTGAGTGAATGAGTGAGTGAATGAGTGAGTGAATGAGTGAGTGAGTGAGTGGGTGAGTGAGTGGGTGAGTGCGTAGATGAGTGAGTGGGTGAGGGGGTGAGTGAGTGGGTGAGTGAGTGGGTGAGTGGGTGAGTGGGTGGGTGAGTGGGTGGGTGAGTGAGTGGGTGAGTGCGTAGATGAGTAAGTGGGTGAATGAGTGGGTGAATGAGTGGGTGAGTGAATGGGTGAGTGAGTGGGTGAGTGAGTGGGTGAGTGAGTGGGTGAGTGAGTGGGTGAGTGCGTAGATGAGTGAGTGGGTGAGTGCGTAGATGAGTGAGTGGGTGAGTGAGGGGATGAGTGAGGGGGTGAGTGAGTGGGTGAGTGGGTGAGTGCGTAGATGAGTGAGTGAATGAGTGAGTGAATGAGTGGGTGATTGAGTGGGTGAGTGAGTGAGCGGGTGAGAGGGTGGGTGAGTGAGTGAGTGAGTGAATGAGTGGGTGAGTGAGTGGGTGAGTGCGTAGATGAGTGAATGGGTGAGGGGGTGAGTGAGTGGGTGAGTGCATAGATGAGTGAGTGAGTGGGTGAGTGGGTGAGTGGGTGAGTGAGTGGGTGAGTGAGTGAGTGGGTGAGTGGGTGAGTGGGTGAGTGAGTGAGTGAGTGGGTGAGTGGGTGAGTGGGTGAGTGAATGAATAAGTGGGTGTGTGAGTGAGTGGGTGGGTGAGTGAGTAGGTGAGTGAGTGATTAAGTGGGTGAGTGAGAGTTTGAGTGAGTGAGTGAGAGTGTGAGTGAGAGTGTGAGTGAGAGTGTGAGTGAGTGAGTGGGTGAGTGAGTGGGTAAGTGAGTGAGTGGGTGAGTGAGTGGGTGAGTGAGTGGGTGAGTGAGTGGGTGGGTGAGTGGGTGAGGTTTAGGCCGTGGTGGCGAGGGTGGTGCCCACTCACAGGCACGCGATTCCCCAGTGGCCGCCGCTCTTGCGTCCGGCCTCCCCAAAGAGCGAGAGGCCGATGAGGGTGATGGTGGGCGCGATGGATAGCGGCCCGATGAGGCGCAGGGCCGGTCCCATGGCGCCCGTGAGGCCCAGCGCCACTTAGAAGAGCGACGCGACCATGATGGCGCCCTGCAGCTGCGTGCGGTCGTCACCAAGAGTCAAACAAACAGCTCGGGGGGGGGGGGCGGGGGGGGCGCCGTGGAGCGCCGAGCTTGGGGCTCGCGAGGCGCGGGGACCCCACAGCGTGGGCGCCAAGTGGCCCTCGATTGTGGGCCAACAATCAATCCCCGTGCAGGTGGCAAACAGGTGGCAATTTATAATAATACTAATAATGTTATACTAATTACAAGTTTATCGAGGAGAGCCACACTGAGTTGTATGACTCTTTTTCAGGAAGGCCCTGCTACAATGATTTTTATTGTAAGATGTTTGCAGCCAATTAATGAGTGCTTATAGAAATGGGAGGAAACTGGAGCACCCGGAGAAATCTCACGCGTGCGATGATGCCGCCGAACGCGAGGAGGTAGTGCTGTGGACGGGCACGTGAGGCGCACAGCCATCCAGACGCCTCCTGCTCTCTCTGCTAGAGCTGCTGCCCTGCGATTCGTGAGCTCCTCAAACAATCCAGCGCGCTAACCACTACACCGCCGCTCCCCACACTCACGTGCGCAAATACAAAGACAGAGATCCCCGTGTAGCCTTAACAGACTGTTGGGGCAAGTGCTGTTAGCGAGTACCTATGAAGGCCGGGTCGGCACACGAGGGAGTAGGTGGCCAGCACCACGCCCGGCCGCCTTTGTCTCCCCAGTGGCGATGTTTACACATCGCGCCAGTTACTAATTTGAGACGGAGTATGCCTAGAGGGGGCCCAGGACCTATTCAGATCGTCACTGGTGTTGATCATGAGTTGAGTGAGAATAGAACTCGGGACACCAGGTTCGTAGCGCAGCGTGCTAACCGTTCAACCACCGCTCCCCGTACTCCGAACACTGTCACGCACTCACAGCAAGAGCCACCAGGTGACGTGCACATTGAGGCCGCGTGAGATGTGGAAGGCTTGCTGCTGCTGGCAGCAAAGTCACAGAACAGGTCCAGGTGCCCATTGGTTGACTGAGATAACGGGCAGATGCATCACCTGTGCTCCCCCCTGTGCCCACTCGCACACTCACACTCACCGTCACTCACCGTCACACTCACTCACACTCACTCACACTCACACTCACTCACACTCACGCTCACTCACTCACACTCACTCACACACAAACTCACTGAGTGAGAGCGTCGCTCTCTCTAAGTGCGGAATGGAGCCCAGTCTGCAGCTTGCCGTGTCACGCGAGTGCCGCCCCCCGCCCCGACGACGCTGACCACCCCCTGACCTGGAATCCGAGGATGATGCACACGAGGATGGGCGGCCGATCCTCGAGGCCGTAGAGGAGCGCCTCGTCGCGCTTCTCCGCGGGGACTTCGTCGCTCGGAGGCCACCCCGCGGCGACCATCGCCGCCACTTTTCCGCCAGCGCCGCCATCGCCGCCGTCTCCCTGCTCGGTGCCAGCAGAACAAATCAACGACGGCCGCTTCCCCCCGAGCCGCACACTCAACTCGCGCCCTGGCGACTCCGGCGCCCGGCGCGGTGGACGCCACGGGGAGAGCGACGGCGGCACGGGGTGACTCAGAGGTCGAGAGGTCAGAGCGCTGAGCCGCTACCCGCGTGGACAAGACGGTGCTGGCGGCGGTGGCGGTCGGGTTCGGGATTCCACCACCGCCCGAGTTCTCAAGTGCGGTGACATTGATGGTCTCGGCTCGGTCGCCCACTAACGACTGCACGGAAAAAGCCACCGCGTTAAATGTGGTTCTGCACTTAATTCTTCATGAGCTAATCCTTGTGCCTCTCACAAGAAGATCCCTGGGTTCGATTCCCTCACAGATTCCCATGCTCAATCACTCGCTCACTCACCTACTCACTCACTTACCTGCTCACTCACTTACTCACCTACTCACTCACTTAATTATCCACTCACTCGCTCACTCACCCCACTGCAGGTGGCACCGCTTGTTATTATTTCAGCTCCTTCCCTTTCCACAGCTACAATTTGGAATTCCCTCCTCCCATCGTCGTCTCGTTTCCCCCAAACTCTTATCATGATAATCACAATAATAACCTTGCTCAATCAAATAAACGTGTTACACTCGTATCTACTGCAACCTTAACCGTGATTTTTGATGCTGGCCACTTGATATTTCGGCTCGTTGGGCCGGTGGCTCATCATCGTGTCCCCGCGACGTGCGAGGCCCTGCCCAGCTAAGCTGGCGGTCAGGAACGGACTGGCCCCAGGGTGATGGCAAGAAGGCAATTTGGCGGCCCCCCGGTAATTGGATGCAATTCTGATCAACCCTAATCTGAATGGGCATTTTTGCCAGGAAATCCGTTCCCAACAAGCAGGGCACAGCGAGGGACCTAGAAATCAACACCGTCCCAGAAACCGAAACACCACCAACCGTAATGCTGGCGTCCACCTGACCCACAATGCCCATACTTCCCCCATTCGCCGCTATGCACGAGTCGTAAACGGGTCGCACCCTTTCCGGAGGAATGGACAGGAGGTGTAATATAACGTCCGAGATAATGGTCGTGGACGCACCCGAGTCCACCAAAATACGCACCTCCACCCCTTGGATGGAACCCGGCACAGTGGACGACCCGGTAGCGGCCGAAACCACCCTCCATGCCAATTTACGCCACTGTGTCAGCGAGCGACGCGGCCCTTCGCACGTTCCCCCGTTAGCAACATTATCCATACCCTGCGGCGAAAGCGATGCATGAGGTGATAGGCCTTGCCGGGTGTCTTATGCATACCGACTTGCCTGTCGTGGTTGTTCTTGACGCGGCGCCTCCTTGTCAGGGGCCTCCTGCCGGAGCGGCGGACGAGGGCGAAACCAACATTCCCTGCCGAAGTGCCCCCGACGACCACAGCGGAAGCACAACAGGTCGAGCCGTCGTCCGGCGCTCCCCCTGTCCTGGCGATCTCGCAACGGTGGCCCCGGCCCCAACTCCGCAGCCCCCCGAGTAGGCGTCTGGGTCGTGGCTGCCGTCAACTCCGCAGGCCCCCTCTCGTCCCGCACGTACACGGCCTTGGACGGGTCCTATCCCATGGCACCACCTTCGATTTTTGGGCTCCCCGTCCAGGCCGTCACTTGCTTCCACCGGCGCAGGTTAAATTGCGCGTCCAGGCACTTAGCCGCTATCCGGGAGGTCAGTTGCTCGTGTCCGCAAACAGGCATGGGAATGCCCAAATCCCTGGACAGCTCCAATATTTTTCCTAAAATCAAAGGCTCTAGCAAGTCAGGTTCCGTGTCCGGGTATGCGGCCATAGCCAATTCCAAGACGGCACCCCGGTAAGCCACGGGAGATTCCTCCAGAGCCCGCTGCCGTTGAATAAACCTGCGATGAGCATCGTCGGGGGGCTCATAAGCTTCCGCCATCTGTTCAAATACATCCTTCAGCGTAGTCTTTCTTGCGGCTTTAATGGAACGGAAAAACCTGACCGATTCGTCATCCAGAAGCGTCGGAAGAACTTCTAGAGCCTCCGCATCCGTCCATTTTGCCTAGCGGACTGCGGCCTCAAAGCAGCAGGCGAACGCACTCTAGTCGCCGCCAATGGAAAATTCCTTGAGCGCCGTCAGCCGATGGCTGGGGGTCCCCGAGTCGCCATAATCCGCCGACGGTGTTTGACGCGGTGGTGACACGATAGCCTCTTCCCGCATAGCCAAGATGGCGGCCTCCCATGGAGACAAGATGGCGGCTTCCCGCGCTGATAAGATGGCGGCTTCCCGTGCTAACAAGATGGCGGCTTCCCGCACTTCGCCCCCGGCACCGCCCAAGATGGTGGCGTCTTGCCACGTGGCGGAGAAGGCAGGAAGCGTCGCGTGGGCTGCAATGGTGGACGGCTCTCCTGCTGGACGATCCGGCCGCGCCGCCGTCGTCACCAGGGCACACAGTTGTGTCAGCGTGGTCCGCAGCAACTCAAGTTGAGCCGTCACGTGCCGCCAACCTTCCTCAGCGCCCGCTGAAACAGACGGCCCCGCCGCGCCGACGATTTCTTGCACCCCCGGCGTGTCGCCCGTCCACACTTCGCCCCCTCCTTCCATCGTCGGGAATGCCGCCTCAATCGGAAGCTCATCTTCCTCGTCCGAGGATGGTGCAGGTACGTTCTTCTTCTTAAGATGCTTAGACATCTTGGTTCACTTCTGACACCAGTGTAATAAAGGACACTGTGACAGGTTGTCGCTCTCCGTTGTCCTTTATTGGGTTCTCTCTCGCACCCGCTGGTCCTCGCTTCGACCCTCGCCGCACGCCCCGCACACGCTCCGTGTGGCACCCTCTCCGTCCTTCTCCGTGCGCCCCGCGCACGCTCCGTGTGGCCCTCGCCGCGCCGTCACCTCCGGCTCCTCCTTGTGCTCTCTCCTCACCCTGCTCTTGCCACACCGTCCTTTGGGTCCCCCACACCCGCTCCGGCCCTCTTCTCCCTTCCGTGCCCCTCGCACGCTCCGTGCCTGCGCACGCTAGACTCCAGGGCCCCTCGGCCCCGACCACGTGGCAATGGCGCCACTTCTCCTGTTCCCACCAGCGTGGCTCCCCTCTCCTCCTCCGTCTCTCTCTTATATTCCCCCCTCTCATGTGACCCAACTCCACCTCCTCCTCCTGCCCCTGTCTCCGCCCCCCACTCACCCCGACGACCAGGCTCCGCCTCTCTAATACACCGGCCCGTGTGAGTGGTGCGGAGGCAGCGCCCACCCTGTCCTTGCTCGCATTACACAATAATGTCTAATAGTGTATTGTATTACATTGCTCTGTTTTTTCTTTTTTTACCTTTTCTTGTTTCATTGTATGTAATTACAGACATTAGGGATTCATGAAGTACAACGCAATCATGTAAACAGAAATATATGCATCGTTATATGAAGACAAGTCCAGATTTTGTGGCCAAGGTTTAGATAATTGTTGTTTTTATTAACAGAGCATTGCAATTATTTTTTTAAGAAGATTTTTTACAGCAATATATTAGAGGGGCATATTTGAGTATTATAATTATTATAACATTATGATTATTATAAAATATTATACTTATTATAACATATAATAATTTGTATAACATATTATAATAATAACATGTTATTATAATTATTATAACATATTATACTTATTATAACATATTATAACATATTATAATTACGGCCTTGGGTCAATGAGAGATTTGGAGGTTTGGTGACTGCACAGAGAGAGAGACACACTTAATCAAACAAACTTAAAATTTGGAAATGTGATGCAATACAACACAGAGAGTCGGTCAACACACAACTAACGCATGGCCTGGCTGATTGCGTTCTTCCACAGATTGCTAAACTAAGCGAGAGAATTGAAGCAAACACCATAAGGCGAGGGCAGGAGGCAAGGCCCCGTTTTGTAAAGTTCCAACCTGGACATCGCTTCCATGCTCGCTGCTACTCAATTGACATCCCTACAAGAGAGAGAGCGAGGCTCTACCTCGGTAAACAACAATAACCACCACAACCATCACAACCACCACCATAACAACCACAACCACCACCACAACCACCACAACAACCACCACCACCACCACAACCACCACTACAACCACCACAACCACCGCCACGAGAATTTCTCACCTCGGATTTCAGTTCACGCGCGGAGCGGCAACTTCCTATTACCTCGCGACGTCACTCGTTGGGTACAAGACACTCCCCTCCAGCGGATCTGCAACTTAAATAGATTATGTTAATGAACCCGGCCCATACGTGGAGGGATGGGGTACGGATGCTGAACCCATCGCAATGAACTCGCGACGGCTTTCACGAATATATTATGTTAATGAGGCGCCAGTCACCGGGCGTGGCTTTGCCCAAATAGGGTTGGGCACTGGAAGATATCGGCAGCGACCAAGCAGAAGTGACGTCAGGGGTGGGGCGAATACCTTGGTGACATGACGTCCCTAGCGAAGCACACCTCCCCCTGGCGTTTGACGCCGATGAGGTCACGCTGAGCGGTGACGTCAGAGAGCTGGGTCGGAGTTCAAGTTTGTTGACAGAAGGGGAGCGGCAGTGTCGTGGTGAGCGCTGCGCTCCGCACCGACCAGCCGAGTTCCATTCCCACTCGTGGCCAACAGCGCCAGTGACGACTTTCTGAGCCGGTCCTAAGCCTCCCCTACGTCGACTCAGCCTCAAACGAGTACCAGGTGCGGTGTGTCAACATCGCCACTAGGGAGACAAAGGCGGCCGGGCGTGGTGCCGTCCCACCCTTAATAGTTGCTCGCTAACAGCACTTGCCCCTAGAGTCTGTTGCCTCCCTATCGCCGGAACCACTCCATGTCTGCAGATGTGGCTCATGTCAGACAGAGATTGCATCCAGGTGGTCCGTTGTCAACAGGTGCAATCACAAGAGCGGCGTCGGCCCAGCTGCAGACTCACGACTTGATAGATCTTTGGAGGGAAGATGAGCTGCTGGGCTTTGGTGGCAGCAATGGAAGCCAGGACAGCAACCTTGACGTTGCCGCAGGTAGCACAAGTTATACTGGTTGGAACATCCTGGTTACACCAGCCCACAGGGGATTATTGTGTCCGTCCGTCCGTCGTGCAGGGAGGGGCTGGGTGGGGAGGGAGGGGCTGGGTGGGGAGGGGCTGGGTGGGGAGGGTGGGGCTGGGTGGGAGGGGTGAGGCTGGGTGGGTGGGAGGGGTGGGGAAGGACTGGTCACCCCGTGTAGTGACATAAGAAGGGAGGGGCTGCTGGGGGCTCTGGGTTCCCAGGTGGGTCCAGACGCTTAAGCCTCTGGGCGCCAGGCGTTGAGTTCCCAGGGGGTCCAGACGCTTAATCCCCTTGGCGCCGCCAAAGGGGGGGGCTGTGTGTGCTCTGTGGGATATCTGGGGGCGCACACGGCCCCACCCCTCGTTGTACCAGGCATAAAAGGAGAGCTCCCTGGACGATCGGGGCCCAGTTGTAACTCAAGACCCAAGACCCACGACCAGCCATCTGAAGACCCGGGGATGCTGTGAGAGCCAGCGCTGGGACTCTGGAACTCCCGACTCTACGACCTTGTGAGGGCGAGTTCCGGAGCGTAGCCAGAGTAGAGTATCTAGGCTGTGTAGCTAGGCTGTGTACCTAGGCTGTAACAGAGTATCAGGACTGTTGGACTATTGGAGTGTTGTATTGTAATAAAGAAGTTACCTCTACAAGTGTCTCCGGAACCTGTTACATTTGGCGTCAGAAGTGGCAATGGAGACAAGAAGTAAGCCACGTACCTTCAGTCCTGACGGCGATGTTGAGGAGCAAGCGGCGACGGGGCAGCCAACTCGGGCCGACAGCGACGCTGCACCGCCGGCTCAGCAGTCGTCCACCATACCTGCCGATCCTCCTCCAGCGTCGGGAGCAGCAATGGAGGAAACGCTGCTTCGCCTCACCGAGCTGCTCCACGCCACCGTCTCCATCCTGGACGACATGCGTCGCTCACAGGCGGAGACAGCAGGGAGAGAGGAGGCGCAGCGGCCGCACCATCCCGCCGGCTCCCACACAAAGATGGCGGCCGTTCCCGCCGCAAATACATCCGGGTGTGTCGTCACTTCTGCGGGGGGAGCAGTGGCCGCTGGGAGCGACGTCACTTCCGGGCCCAGCGTGGGCCAACCCGATGACGCCGCGTCATCAGCGCTGCGTCCCTCACCGCCGGGTGACAGCTGGTTGCAACCAAGCAACGCCGCGTCATCAGCGCTGCGTCCCTCACCGCCGAGTGACAGCGCTGCGAACGCGAAGCCAGCTTCAGCCGGGTTGCCAGGCAACGAAAGCTTGGCTCACGTCCAGCAACGCCTGCCGGCACTCAAGGCATTTTCTTCAGAGGGGGGTGAGTGGGCAGCGTTCGAACGCCGGTTCGTCTCTCTTATAGAGACGTCCGGCTGGTCGGAGTATGAAGCGCTCCAAGGCCTCCCGGCCATGCTCGACGACGACTCCCTCGCAGCACTCCTTACTGTGCCACGCGCAAAACGTGCCACGCTCACGGATGCCCTTCATCAGATGCGGCTGATTTATGGACCCCCATCCGAAGTACGTCACCGCTTCGATGCGAGGAGGAAGAAGGCCTCCGAGTCGGCGATGGGGTACCGCAGCGCGCTGCTGGCCATGGCAAAGGTTGCCTACCCTCGCATGGATGAAGACGCTGTGGAGTCACTCGTGCTGCAGAAGCTCATGAGCTTGGCCCGCCAGCTTCGAGTTGCCATGCCGACAGCCGACGACGACGACGACTTCACGTCGCTACGTGCTGCCAGGTGCATCTGTAACGTAGTAACTCCACGGGAGACGACTTCACGGGTAACACACTCTTTATTTTATCAAACTTGGTTACAGGTGACTAACACCTACTTTGTATCTCGGGTGACAAACACCCACTTAGCTACTTGGCGACTAACGCCCACTGAGCTACTCGGATGACCAACATCCACTTAGTACTCGGGTGACAAACACCCACTTAGCTACTTGGCGACTAACGCCCACTGAGTTACTCGGATGACCAACATCCACTTAGTACTCGGGTGACAAACACCCACTTAGCTACTTGGCGACTAACGCCCACTGAGCTACTCGGATGACCAACATCCTCTTAGCTACTTGGCGACTAACGCCACTGAGCTACTCGGATGACCAACATCCACTTAGTACTCGGGTGACAAACACCCACTTAGCTACTTGGCGACTAACGCCCACTGAGCTACTCGGATGACCAACATCCACTTAGCTACTCGGCGACTAACGCCACTGAGCTACTCGGATGACCAACATCCACTTAGCTACTCGGCGACTAACGCCACTGAGCTACTCGGCTTCACTAGGTCTTCAGCTCCGTCTTCGGGTCTTCAACTGGGTAACTCTCCCCGAGTGCTCTCGCGCGTCCCCCTTTATACCCCACCTGCGGACGTCGCTGCGAGCACCCACTTATTCGACCAATCGCCGGGCGCTGGCTACGATCCTCTTTTCCCACATCTCATCGTGCCTCACCACTCACTCCGCGCCGCCTCGTCATCTGTCACTCCCGGCGCGCGCGTCCACACCACGCCCACTGCGCGTGCCCAACCCCGCACCCCGCGCCGCCCCGTGATCCATCACTGTCACAGTCGGCGCACGTCAATACCACCACTACATCACCCCCTACCACATAGCTCGCAGCCGCCCCGGCTGCTACAAAAATATACAAACCCTCCCTGTGTGCCCCGTAACACAACACAACAACAAGAACAACAACTAAGCTAACCACACAACACGACGCGAACACCACCATCCGCAACCCTCAACTAATGCCACCGCGACAATAGAACAATATATACAAACCGGCGAGTGACAATAGCAATGTGTATACAAAAAAAATAAATGGAAAATTTTTTTTTTTCTTTCGACTCGTGCAGTGTCCCCTTTTCTTCCGAGCGTCCCTACAACGGGACATTACCCCGGCAGAGGGGAACACCGGGCGAGCTCGGTGTAGAGCACAAAAAAACCGTCCTCATGAAAATTGTTGAGACCTAGCCCGAGTCCGCCTTGCCGGTCCGTCGTACGGCACCAGACGCGGTTGAGCGTCCGGTGGTGCCGGCGGTTCAGGAAGACATCGGCCAGGCATCGAGGACTCGTGCGTGCCCCGGGGTTCAGGCTCTCGACGGTCAGCAGCCGTCAAGCCCGAGGCACCTGGGGGTGGGTCAGGTGGAGACACGTGAGGATCAGCCTGCGACACCTCCCTCCCCGAGTCGACGGTCACATCACACGCCCGGTCGTCACGGCACAGAACGGGGTCACACGGTGCCGCATAGGGCTTCAGTCGGGAGGGGTGCACATACCAACGGCGTTTCCCCCATTTAATCTGTAACCCGCACAATTTCCACCGGTCCCCTCCAAGGTCTCAACAACTTGGGGGACGTAGCCAACGGTGCATGTGGACAATGCAGCCAGGCCTTATCGCCTGGTTTCCAATCATGCGTATGCACCCTCCGCTCATGCAATTTCTCGTTTGCAATCTGCCGCGACCGCGAATTCAACCTTGCCCCCTCCCGCGCTTCAGTCAATTTGGCGATATTAAATTTGATGTGGTCTGCCAATTTAGATTTTGCACGTGGCTGGGAAATCCCCAGTTGGACGTCCATGGCCGGATCGGCCTCCCGCCCATACATGAGAAAAAATGGGGAAAACCCTGTCGCCGCATGAGGGGCCATTCGATAGGCCGCGAGTACCCCCGGCACCTGTAAGTCCCAATCAACCTGATCGTCGCAGACCTGTTGGCACAACATAGACGTAATCGTTCTGTTCAGACGCTCAACCATCCCGTCAGTCTGCGGGTGGTAGGGGGAAGTACGCACTTTCTTTGTACCCAACAGGTCGCACACCTCGCGCAACAAAACGCTCGAAAAATTCTTCCCTTGATCCGTCAGCAAGCGTTCGGGGGCGCCCTTGTCCAACACATAACCCTGGACAAAGGCGTCCGCCACCGCCGCAGCCGACTGGTTGGCGAGCGGCCATGCCATAGGCCATCGGGTGAAGTATTCCACGCCAACCAGCAGGAACCTATTTCCCCTTGGTGTAACCGGAAAGGGCCCCAAGATGTCCAACGCTACCAATTCGTTTATACGCGAAACCTGAATGGATTGCAGCGGTGGATTAGCTGCCAATGGTGGCGGTTTCCTTTTGGCGCACCCTACGCATCCCTTAAGAATATTCGCCACGTCGTTACCCATCCCCGGCCAATAATAGTCTCGCTGGATTAGGGCGAGCGTTTTGTGAAAACCCAGATGCATGAGCCGTTCATGAGCTGCCAGAACAACCCTACCCCGCATAGCAACAGGCACCACGAGCACGTGACGCCGGGACATGTTGTCCCACCTCATCAACAGGCCCTGTCTGCACACCCAGGAACCGACCCGCGCCTCCCCTTGTTCGGGAGCGCCAACTTTCCGACGCAGCGTAAGTAGGGAGCTGTCGGACATCTGGAGGCGGCCCCACTCAATGAGGGGCAACGACAACAGCGAATCCCTCCCCGTGGGGGCGTCCTCTCCCGGGGTGTCAGTGGCGGCGAGCGCAACTCCCGGGGTGCCGGCGACCGGGGGTTTGCACCGCGCTGATCCCAACAAACATGTGCAGTCCGTGCACGGCGGCAACCGCGACAAGGCATCCGCGTTTGAGTGCCGCAACCCTTTTCGGTAAATCGTCGTGAATTGGTAGTCTTGAAGGACCTCCAACCATCGGGACAATTGGCCCGATGGCTGCGCCACGCGCATAGCGTATTGTAGAGCCGCATGGTCCGTCCGGACCGTAAAATGACGGCCGTAAAGATACGGCCTGAATTGCTGTGTAAAAAACACAATGGCTAACAATTCACGACGAGTTACGCAATAGCGTTGTTCTGCGGGGGAAAGAACCCTACTACCGTAGGCGACCACCCGTTCAACCCCCCCGACCAACTGTGAGAGCACCCCCCCGATACCCGTATTGCTGGCGTCCGTGTCAAGCAAAAACGGTTGTGTGAAATCGGGGTAACACAAGGGGGGAGCCTGCACCAAAGCGTCACGGAGGGAGCAGAACGCATCCTCCTCCTCTGCCCCCCAGTGAAACCTCACACCCTTAGCCGTCAAAGCGTGCAGGGGCTTGGCTATGGTGGCAAATTGCTTGACAAAACGACGGTAATAGGAGGCAAAACCAATGAAACTACAAACCTCCGTGACCGAGGTTGGCGTTGGCCATGAGCTGACGCAATGCGTCTTAGCAGGGTCCGTCGAGATCCCTGAACGACTCACGATATGGCCCAAATACCTGACCGATTCCCGAAGCAGAAAACATTTAGCCGGTTTAAATTTAAGCTTAGCGGAACGCATCCTGAGGAACACCGCTCTCAGTCGCTGGAGGTGCTCCTCGAAAGTCCGACTAAAGACGATAATATCGTCAAGATAAATCAAACAGGTATCCCATTGGAGGCCCGACAAAACCAATTCCATGAGTCTCTGGAACGTGGCGGGAGCGGAATGTAAGCCCATGGGCAAACGGTTGAATTCAAAAAGGCCCCCAGGTGTCCGGAAAGCAGTTTTAGGTTTAGACTCGTTATCGAGTGGCAATTGCCAAAATCCAGAAAGCAGATCGAGTGTGGAAAAAAACTGCGCTCCCGCCAAGGCATCCAGCGACTCATCCATCCTGGGGAGCGGATACGCATCCGCCATCGAGATTTTGTTTAAGCGGCGGAAATCGACACAAAACCGCAAGGACCCGTCCTGTTTCTTTACTAGGACAATAGGAGCACCCCACGGACTAGAAGAGGGCGAAATGATATCGGCCGCCAACATATCATTAACCGCCGATTGCACATGTTCCTTCTCGGCCGGGCTGAGCCGGAAGGGATTCTGACAAATAGGGGCCGCGTCCCCTGTAGCTATGTGGTGGCGCAACAGGTCAGTGCAGCCGATATCGTACTTATGTTTGCTGAACACGTCAGCAAACTCGATGAGCAAACCCCTCAATGCTCCCAATTGCACCCCGGACAAGTTAGCAGAACCCGCACACAGCGAGTCCAACCACTCAGTCCCCTCATCACTTTGAGGATGCGACTCGACAGTAAAATCTGCTTGAGCCACGAGCCGTTCCTCAACGGGCAGCGGCGCGGCGTGAGCCAGCACCGTTCCCTGCGCAATTACGGCCGGCCGCGACCCCGTATTCAGGACCATTACGAACGGCTCACTGTCCCCTCTCACCACGGTTTGAGCAACCGCTAAGTCGAGGCCCTTACTGGCTCTGTTTGACGGCCCCAACAGCACCCCCTGTGCCTCCGCACCCACCTCGAGTGGCTTCCTGAACCGAAGGGGTACTAACATTTGCGATCCCGGGGGTACCCGTACAGTGTGAGTCGCCAGCGCCTGCACCGTCGCACAAACCGTGCGCACTTTGATAGGGCTCGACAAGAAGGCAACCCGCCGACCTGACGGAAGCTCTATGCAGGCCTGATCAATAAGAATTTTGATGGGCATTTTTGACAAAAAGTCCGTACCTAGCAAACAGGGAACGGCCAGCGATGATGATACAAAAATAGGGCCCGCTAATTTAATGTCCCCAATGCAAATAGTCGCCCGAATCTGGCCGATGATCCCCAGGGATCCCCCATTCGCCGCATAAAATGGCACGTCTACCGGCAGAAGGGGTCTACTTTGGACGGGAAGAATGTTATAAATAAGGTCCGAGATGATGGTGGCCGACGCACCCGTGTCAACAAGCACCCGGACCTCAACCCCGTCAATGAACCCCGTTACCACGGACGACCCGGCTGACGCAGCCACGATCCTGTGGGCCAATTCGGACCACTCGACTGCTTGCGGGCCGCGTACGGACCCCCCTCGCCGAATTGAACCCCCGGCACCCAGCCGCGAACTCCCCACCGCGAAGCGGCGACCCGAATGTGCCGTGTTTGTGGACCGAACGTGTGAGGTGCCGCGACTTGCCGGGTTTTGTTGGGATGACTTGTGGCCCTGGTCGTCGTCCCGACGTGGTCCTGCGGCGCGCGGACGCGGGGCCCGGCACCCGGCTGCGACGTGACCCCGAAGGCCGCAGTTGTAGCAGACGACGGACGTCGTAGGTTTCGGTTGCTCCAGCTTGCGGGGCGAACGTGTGGGCGAACGACCTCCCGTTCTCCACTCCCCCGGACACGATGCAGCGAAGCCCCGCTCCTGCACCGCAGCTGGCTGAGGTTCGGCGATCGTGGCGGCCAGTGCCGCATTCCCCGGCCATTTGCAGACGACCCCCGGCTTGCGTTTGAGGACCTCGTACGCGTGAATGCTCGTGGCGATCGCCAGGGAGCAGATCTCCATCTCGTCTGCCACGTTGATGGGGACCCCCAACTCGTGGGCCAACACCAGCAGCTGCTCCGTCACCATGGCGTCCTTCCCCTCCTTATCCATGCGGGGAAAAGCCGCGTCCGCCAAGGCGAGCAGTGCCGTGCGGTAGGCTAGCGTCGTTTCCCCAGCCACCTTCCGCCGATCGTAGAACTGGTGGCGGCACGTGGAGGGCGGCCCGAACACCTTCGCCATCAGGTGTAGTGCGGCCTGGAGCGTAGAGCGGGACGACCTTGCAGCAGATGTGAAGGCTGCAAGCGCGTCGTCGTCAAGCATCGCTGGCAACGCACGCAGGGCAGTGGTGTCGGACCACCCCGACATCTCCTGATGAGCGAGGAACCTTCGTTGGAAGGCTCCCCAGTCGCCCCCATCCGCCTTGAACGCCGACAGCGCGGGCAATCTTTGCTGGAGGACCCGATCGTCGTCGACGTCGGAGAGATTTTCCCGCGCTCCGCTGGAGTTGTGTAAAATGTCGGCTCGGTTGTCAGGCGCAAAATGGAGGGCTCCGGCGCGCGCCGATGACGTGGGCTGCGCTGCGCGGAGGTGTCCGGCCACGTGGCGTCCGTCTTTCCCGCCAATCGGTGGCGGCCCCCCAAAAACGGCGGCAACTTCCAGGCTTTTGGCGCGAAGCGCCCTTTGGCGGGAATCCTCCACCGTCGCTTCCTCCACGACCCCCGCAGCCGTTTTTCCGCTCGCCGGAACGGAGATGTCGGCCAAGACAGCGGCGGCGGCGAGTAGCAACTCCGCCAAGCGGGCGTGCGCGTCCTGGAGGCCGGTGTCGGAGGCAAGCGGAGCGTCGGCCATCACCGCGAAGTGCTGCATCGGCGGCAACTCCTCGTCCTCTACTCCCGAGGTCGGTGTCCCCGGTACGCCGTCGTCATCCCGACCTCGCTCGTGGGTACGGGTAGTCTTCCTTGTGTCCATACTTCTTGAAGACAGGTTTACTTCTGACGCCAGTTGTAACGTAGTAACTCCACGGGAGACGACTTCACGGGTAACACACTCTTTATTTTATCAAACTTGGTTACAGGTGACTAACACCTACTTTGTATCTCGGGTGACAAACACCCACTTAGCTACTTGGCGACTAACGCCCACTGAGCTACTCGGATGACCAACATCCACTTAGTACTCGGGTGACAAACACCCACTTAGCTACTTGGCGACTAACGCCCACTGAGTTACTCGGATGACCAACATCCACTTAGTACTCGGGTGACAAACACCCACTTAGCTACTTGGCGACTAACGCCCACTGAGCTACTCGGATGACCAACATCCTCTTAGCTACTTGGCGACTAACGCCACTGAGCTACTCGGATGACCAACATCCACTTAGTACTCGGGTGACAAACACCCACTTAGCTACTTGGCGACTAACGCCCACTGAGCTACTCGGATGACCAACATCCACTTAGCTACTCGGCGACTAACGCCACTGAGCTACTCGGATGACCAACATCCACTTAGCTACTCGGCGACTAACGCCACTGAGCTACTCGGCTTCACTAGGTCTTCAGCTCCGTCTTCGGGTCTTCAACTGGGTAACTCTCCCCGAGTGCTCTCGCGCGTCCCCCTTTATACCCCACCTGCGGACGTCGCTGCGAGCACCCACTTATTCGACCAATCGCCGGGCGCTGGCTACGATCCTCTTTTCCCACATCTCATCGTGCCTCACCACTCACTCCGCGCCGCCTCGTCATCTGTCACTCCCGGCGCGCGCGTCCACACCACGCCCACTGCGCGTGCCCAACCCCGCACCCCGCGCCGCCCCGTGATCCATCACTGTCACAGTCGGCGCACGTCAATACCACCACTACACATCCAAGCACACCTACATTGCGATGAGGACACGACCATCGCCGCCTGCGCAGGCCCACCTGATGCACAAGCCTATGACGTGCATTCGGGGCCTCATCAGGCCTTCGCAGCAACAGAAAATCGCGGATCGTCCAACTGGCGATCCCAGCGAGATCACCACCAGCGGGACCGGCCAACCTCGCGCCAGGACGGAGCGTCCATCGTCTGCCACAACTGTGGCCTTCGGGGCCATGTGGCGTCCGGCTGCCGGGTCCCCCGACGCCGGACTTCAGGACCTCCGGCGCCTCGGCCACCACCGTATCCTCGGCATACCCAGGCGAGTCACGACACCTCGCACTCTCGGCCCCCACTTACAACAAGCACGCACCCTCACACCACACAGGGGGGTCATGCTTCGGAGGAGGGGGATTCGGGCCCATCATTGAACAACCGGGCGCTCGGACCGGGTCAATGGTCCGAGTTGGCCCATAGGGTCGTTGCCGCTGCGGCAGGGTCCTCTGCCGTAGTGGGTTCCATCGAGGGCGTTGATGTTCGTATGTTGATCGATACGGGTGCGTCGGCGACCATCATTTCAGACATAATTTATAACATTTTGCCCGATATATGCCGTCCCTTGCAGCCAGTTGATGTGCCATGCTATGCCGCAAATGGGGGTTCGTTGGGCATCACCGGACGGATCAATGCTCAGATCCGCATTGCTGACGTCCAATTAGTTGGGCCCATTTTGGTCTCATCAACCCTCGCCGTTCCGTGCCTCCTCGGAACAGATTTCTTGGGGAAGATGCCCATTAAAATTCTCATTAACAAAGGGTGTATTGAGCTCCCCTCCGGCCGACGCATGGCCTTCCTACCCACACCCACTCGGTTGCACTCCGCATCTACGACAGTGCAGGCGTTGGCGGCGTGCACAATTCACATTCCTCCTGGCTCTCAGATGTTAGTTCCCCTCCGGTTTCGTAAACCCCTTGATTACGACGCGTTCATGGGGGGTGCTGTGATCGGGCCTTCGCGTTCAGCTGAGCGGGTGTCGGACCTCGTGTGTGCACAAACGCTCGTGCGAAGCGACCACGACCCCTTTATCCAGGTCCTTAACGCGGGATTGGAAACGGCCGTTATCTGTCAGGGAATGGTGCTTGCTCACGCGACGCCAGCCCCGCCAGAAGATGTGATCGTGGGTCACGTAGGGGGCGAGTTCTCTTCCGTTGCCAAGCCAGGTCCTGACACAGGATGGCTCGACGCGCTTTGCTCCACTTCTGCCGATTTGTCACCATTACAGCATGCTAAATTACGCACGCTGCTGAGCGATTTCGCCGACGTTTTCAGTCAAAGCAAATTCGACATTGGCTGCACTAAATTGCTAAGCCACCACATCGACACGGGTGATGCCGCTCCAATTCGTCAAAACCCATTCCGGTTGAGCCCGGCCGAAAAGGAACATGTACGGGTGGCCGTCAACGATATGTTGGCGGCCGATGTCATTGCGCCATCAAATAGCCCATGGGGGGCGCCGATCGTTCTTGTTAAGAAGCACGACGGGAGCCTCCGCTTTTGTGTTGACTTCAGGAAACTTAATAAGATTTCTGTGGCCGACGCCTACCCGCTTCCCAGGATGGACGAGTCGCTCGATGCCTTAGCAGGTGCGCATTACTTCTCCACCTTGGATCTCCTCTCGGGGTTTTGGCAGCTACCCCTTGATGACGCATCCAAACCAAAGACGGCCTTTCGCACGCCGCAGGGACTGTTCCAATTCAACAGACTTCCCATGGGTCTTCACTCGGCCCCGGCGACGTTCCAGCGCCTGATGGAGCTGGTCCTCGCTGGGCTCCAGTGGGATTCTTGCCTAATCTACCTCGACGATGTAATCGTGTTCAGCAAAACTTTTGATGAACACCTCACGCGATTGAAGGCAGTTTTCCTTAAAATGCGAGCGGCTAACCTCAAATTCAAACCGCAAAAATGCCACCTCATGAGGGATTCGGTTCGTTATTTGGGCCATATTGTCAGCCGCTCGGGAATTGCCACGGACCCCGAAAAGACAAATTGCGTGCGCTCATGGCCAACTCCTACCTCTGTTGGGGAGGTGCGGAGTTTTATCGGCTTCGCCTCATATTATCGACGATTTGTTGCGGGATTCGCATCTATTGCGAAGCCCCTCCACGCATTAACGGCCAAAGGGGTCAAATTCCGATGGGGAGAGTTAGAACAGGCATCGTTCAATGCCGTCCGAAAAGCACTGGTCGATGCTCCTACCCTGTCTTATCCAGATTTTACCACTCCGTTCATTCTGGATACAGACGCCAGCAACACCGGAATTGGAGGGGTGCTGTCGCAAATTGTCAATGGAGTGGAGCGCGTCGTCGCCTATGGCAGCAGGGTGCTGTCGCCCGCGGAGCAACGTTACTGCGTGACGCGCCGCGAATTGCTTGCTATCGTTTTTTTCATAAAGCAGTACAGGCCATACGTGTATGGCAGGCATTTCACAGTACGCTCCGACCACGCGGCGCTACAATACGCCTTGCGAGTGGACCAACCATCTGGACAGCTCTCGCGTTGGCTCGAGATCCTCCTGGACTTTACGTTCACTGTCATTTACCGCAAGGGGATTCAACACGGGAACGCCGACGGGTTGTCGTGACTGCCGAACAATGGGCGCTGTGCTTGTTTTTTGGGTGCGGGGCGTTGTAGGCAGCCTGACGGGGTACCGCCCCCATCCCTTGCTGCCGCGGCCGGGGATGGGGTCGGGGACCACGGGGCTCCCTCCACGCAAGTTCCGCAGGACGCATTGCTGGGCCTCGGGTTGGACGACTGGGGACGTCTTCAGATGGAAGACGTCTCCCTCCTCAAATTGAGACGCCGCGCTAGGGATGCCGAGGGTCACAGGGGGCAGGGGGGCCCCGTATCATATGTCATCCGGGAAGGCGTCCTCATGCATTGGGATGGGGGGTCCCAATCCCACACATTGGTGGTGCCCACCTCCCTGCGGGGGCGACTTGTGTGGGAAACCCACAGTCGCCTCTTGCACTTGGGTGTTCAGAAAACACTAGCTAAAATCCAATTGGAATTTTTCTGGCCGGGCATGGCAAACGATGTGGCTGACCTTGTGCAAGGTTGCACAGAATGTGCACGGCGGAAACCACCTGCTAGGCCGTCCTGCCCGCCGCTCCAATCCATTAAAGTTTCCCGGGTCAATGAGATCGTCGCATTGGATATTTTGGGTCCGTTTCCCGCTACTCCTCGGGGTAATAAGTACCTTTTGGTTGGGGTCGAATATTTTACCCGATGGGCCATGGCCTGGCCACTCCCCAACCAGTCTGCAGCAGCCATTACAGAGGCCTTTTTCCAGGGCTACGTCCTGGACAAGGGTGCTCCCGAACGCCTGCTGACCGACCAAGGGAAAAATTTCTCTTCCACCCTGTTGCGGGATGTGTGCAACCTGCTAGGGACACACAAAATTCGCACCTCGCCATATCACCCCCAGACTGACGGTATGGTCGAGCGATTACATAGGACACTTACCTCCATGCTAAGCCACCAGGTGTCTGAGTCACAGACTGATTGGGATCTCCACATACCTGGTGTCTTGGCCGCCTATAGAATGGCGCCCCATGCTGCCACGGGGTACTCGCCATTCTATCTTATGTATGGTAGGGAGGTTTGCCCCCCAATCGACGTACAATTGCACATTAAACAGCCCGCACCTAAGGCTAAGATTGCCGACCACATCCGTGCTAATGTGCGTCGTCTCGTAGATGCCCGGGAGGCTGCTCAAAATAACTCAGAAGCCCGTCAGCTTGCCAACGAGCGGTTGCGGAATCTCCGCACATCCCGCCACGTTTGGGTAGAAGGGGACCGCGCCTGGCTCCACTGCCCGCAGGTACCATTGGCTACTTCCTCAAAACTGCTTAAGCCTTGGAGAGGGCCGGTTGTTATTATTCGCGTTCTCCGCCCGCAGTGTGTCAGGATCCAGCATGGCAAGCGACGTTGGTTCGTGCACCCGTCACGTCTAAAACCTTACATTCAACCCTACACACCTCCTTCACATCTCCGGGGCCGAGAGCGCGACATGTCTGACGAGTCGCGCCGCGATGATGCTGCTTCTAACTCTCGGGCAGGTCCCGCTGCCCCGCCCTCAGGTGCCTTGGGAATGAAATCCGCCACGGCCGACCCAGCGGGAACAAGCTTGCCCGCGGGATCAGCGACCCAGGACACAAGCGCAACAGCGGGTCGTCAGTCCCCTCCTGCCTCCGTCGCGACCGATGGACCTGCCACTCGGACTCGCTCAAAACTCAAACGATTTTCATGACCCCCGCCCACGAACTCTCGTCCCAACGCGACGCCACTCACTTTTCCATCATGTATAGTGGGCGATTGGGGCGTGCGTTCATCCTGCATATATGTGTTTATACAGTGTTGTTCTGCATCGGTGACCACAGGAGGGGGAGAGGCGCTTTCTTCTCATTTTTTTTCTTGATTTGTCACACACTCATTCTGATGGTTAACAAATAATTTCTTGTACAATTGTATTTTTTTTTGACAGCCGGGTCGGCTGGAGGCTACGTAGAGGGGGGTAATGTAGTGACATAAGAAGGGAGGGGCTGCTGGGGGCTCTGGGTTCCCAGGTGGGTCCAGACGCTTAAGCCTCTGGGCGCCAGGCGTTGAGTTCCCAGGGGGTCCAGACGCTTAATCCCCTTGGCGCCGCCAAAGGGGGGGGCTGTGTGTGCTCTGTGGGATATCTGGGGGCGCACACGGCCCCACCCCTCGTTGTACCAGGCATAAAAGGAGAGCTCCCTGGACGATCGGGGCCCAGTTGTAACTCAAGACCCAAGACCCACGACCAGCCATCTGAAGACCCGGGGATGCTGTGAGAGCCAGCGCTGGGACTCTGGAACTCCCGACTCTACGACCTTGTGAGGGCGAGTTCCGGAGCGTAGCCAGAGTAGAGTATCTAGGCTGTGTAGCTAGGCTGTGTACCTAGGCTGTAACAGAGTATCAGGACTGTTGGACTGTTGGAGTGTTGTATTGTAATAAAGAAGTTACCTCTACAAGTGTCTCCGGAACCTGTTCGTGCAGGGAGGAGCTGGGTGGGGAGGGAGGGGCTGGGTGGGGAGGGGCTGGGTGGGGAGGGTGGGGCTGGGTGGGAGGGGTGAGGCTGGGTGGGTGGGAGGGGTGGGGAAGGACTGGTCACCCCGTGGTGCCCTTGTAAAACTCAACGTTTAACCTACTCACGCCGGCTTGTGCTCTCTCTCACAGTCGGGCATATTTGCGGAATACACCACGCCACCGTTGACCCTGGCCATTGACCGAGCAACCCAATGTTGCTACCAGCTCCCTCCGCAGGAATGTGTTTCTGTTCATTTCCCATCAAAACAACGGAAACAATGAAATAACCTAAGAGTTAAATATTACCGCTTGATGGAATAAATTCTCCTTCACTTGCACTAAGTGGAGAGGAATTTACTGTTGCGTTGCACAAGTTGTTGAACGAATTGTAATAGCCTTGTGACCTTTACAACTGACACACCACCCCAAACAAGACGTAAATTTTGATCTTGTTCAAGGGTTATTAAAGGCCCGAACATTACAACTCTGTGTGCGGTTTTTTGGTTAGATTCATTTGGCAAGGGAAACTAGTTGGCTTTCCCTCTGCTACACTCGCTTGACAGTTTAACACATTGTCCTGCCACATCCAGTGTCACGGTGCTTGTCTGACATTACTAACCAGAGGAGATGAATGGTGAACATTTAATAGAGAAATGGAACATTTATGCTGGTCTTTGGAAACAGTTTTAAACAATCCAGGACGGTTTGCTTTTATGGAAACATTCCAACTGTGATTGTATTTGTTTGGAATGCCCCAGCGGCAGTCGAGGTTTTTGGCAATGATCTGCAGGGATGGTGCGTTTCCGTTCCTAATCGCGAGGGCATATCACTGTTACTGCGCCGTCCGTTAGCGTTGGTTCACGTTCGGAGCAGTGAGGAAGCCCGCTTATCTTATGTTGTTGAGTTGCGTCGGCAATAAACCCAAAGGGCAACCTTACCCGGTAAATACAGTGAACCATATAGTAAACCACTGTAGTCTTCGTTCCTGCAATGAAGGAATAACAAAACTACACCAACTCTCTCCGGAAGCCCTCTTCTGGCTAGCAGACCTCGACGTTTTCATTTATCTCCTAAACATATTGCCAGAATTGGAGTAAATTGTAATATGGTGCCACCTAGTGGCGATACAGCTCAGACGAGTCTTTTAAGTAAATAGGCGGCAAAGCTTAGTTTTCGATTCATATTCATCATCATTATCAACCATGATTAAATCCAATGCTGGATGGAGGCCTCTCCAAGCTGTCATCACATTTTCTTGCAATGCAACATTTCACGGAGCACCTGCATACGAGCTGATTTCAGAGCTCTCCATCTTTGATCTTTAAACGTGCATTTGAAATTGGTTTTATACTCCTACTGATGCTCCTGCTGTTGTGGGGTGACTCATGCAGCCAGCTATGGCTACAGGGGTTGGTGGAACATGTTTGTCGTTTATTGTGAAATTTCGGTCACAGTTCCTATGATCACTGTTACATTGCTTATGGCTTTATTTAGGTTATTTCAAAACGTTTTTTGGTTTAGCCATGTTTGTTTGTTGTAGTACGGAGTTAGAATGATGGCTTTAATTTAAGTTGCCTTTTGGTTGTTGTTGTTGTTGTTGTTTGACTTGCATCCCAATGGGATTTTTGCACAGCGTCGGTGTACGGTGCTTTTTTCTGGAAGACTTTGCAGTTTTTCCCTGGATTTTTCTGTTTACGCATAGTAACTTTGAGATGTTTTCTTGTTCATGTTTTTTTTTATTTGTTGCGGTTGCACCCGATTCAAGAACCGAATGGCTCACAGGGCTATACCAAATAAATTAAAATGAAATGAAACTGTTAAGGCTATATGGGGGATCTTTCTGTTTGTGTTAGGTGCTCGCTAACAGCACTTGCCCCTACAATCTGTCCAATCTATACGGGGAATCTTTGTCTTAGGTGCTCACTAACAGCACTTGCCCCAACATTCTGTGCAAGCTATACGGGGGATCTTTGTCTTTGTGTTAGGTGCTCACTAATAGCACGTGCCCCAACATTCTGTGCAGGCTATACGGGGGATCTTTGTCTTTGTGTTAGGTGCTCGCTAACAGCATTTGCCCTGACATTCTGTCCAAGCTATACGGGGGATCTTTGTCATTGTGTGTTGGGAGCAAGTTTGAGTCGCGTGTAGTCGTGGGAGTTGAACGGGCGCCTGCTGCTACTGACAGGCGTTGACTGCGATTGGACAGACGCTGATAGACAGACACACACAGACAGACAAGACAGGCGGACGGACACAGACAAGAGGAACACAGAGACAGAGGCGACATAGACAGAGAGACACAGGCAGAGAGAGAAACACACAGATGCGAACAGAGACACAGACGGACAGAGAGATGTTGAATCGAACACACTGAACTCGCTCCATTGAAAGAGTTTCCTCGATCTTTGCCCATCCCTGGAAGTCGTTCTAGTTTCTATTTATTTCATTGTGTGTGGTGTATACGTGTAAGCAATGTGGGATATCGATGTACACGGACAAGAACAAGATCAGCAGACAAGACGTATTTCATCCTCTTTGGTTCATTCAGTAAAGTCACGTAGGTAGAAAAAATAAAATAATAAAAAATAAATCACGACGCTTCGATCGCAACACGAGCGGTCCTCCTCAGGCGAAAACATCCAGACATTGTCACGGCAGAAGTCGCGTGAGCTACTCCCTACCCCGGGGCTCGCCTCGCTCAGCTGAGCATTGTTTTAATGTGGTGGGCTCACGAGAAATAGATTTCTGTAAGACGAAGGTACTTTGAAAACCCACTGGCGATACTCTTTTATATAAGCGCACAACTTCATCTGTGACTAACGCTGCACTTTTCATCGTTTTCATGCAGGGGGCGCTGCAAACCTACGCGTCCCCTGCATGAACGACGGAGGCGCAGGGACAGACGTTCGATCGCGTTGGAATCGATCTGCAGACGGCGGTCTTCTCGCACTGCCAGCTCTGTGTCGCCTCATCTCGATCCCGCGATCCCAACCAGGTGAAATTCCGCATCGAACCGAACCCCCGGCAAGGCCATCTACTTAACGACGAGAAAATTCACACGAAATGTCGTTTTCAATTAATAAGCTTCCAGATGTAAAATGATATCAGCTTTTAATTAATGCAATTATCAAATGCAAAACAATATACAATTCAAAGTTGTTTTATTTTAAAACTTCAAAACGAAGCATCGGGAGCTTGCGTGGATGCGTCGTTTTTTTTGTGACTTTCCTGGCCCAAGGCCGTAAATGGTTGTGAGGGGCACTGCAGGCGGTCAGGCTTGCTTCAACCCGTGGTTGCCAACATCCAGACGTTAATCAGCATGGACCATTTCTCGTCCTAATTCGACAATCTACGTCAACAATACAAAATTAGAATTCGTGTTGTAGAGAATGTATCTTCTCTACGTGTAACTTTTGAGTGGTATGCCTTATAACTGACTAGCGGAAGTACCCGGCGTTGCCCGGGTGAAAAATATATTTATTAAAAACCTTACATATATATACACAGATACTAAGGTATTGTCAAAGCCCGGTGGGCCGTTTGTACATTTATATACTAACAAATATATAAGAGGCTTGCACAAGTCCAAAAAGTTGTTGAAAGTGTGGGGTAAATAGTTGATGTAAAAGGTTTCCGAAAATGGTGGACCCCCCCCCTCAAAAATATCTTTACACCTCGTAGGTATATATACCTACACACCTTACAACAGAGGAAGTAGTATCTATTGACTCTGTAGTAGTATCTACTGACTGTACCGTAGTATCTACTGAGACAGTAGTAGCTACTGACTGTGTCGTAGTATTTAGTGACTGTAGTAACTACTGACCATCGTAGTATTTACTGGACTACAATAGTATCTACCGACTATATAGTCGTAACGACTAACTGTATAGTATCTGCTGACTCTATAGTAGTATCCACTGACTATAGTAGTAACTACTACATCTATTGCAGTATCTACTCACTCTATAATAGTATCTACTGACTCTAGTAGCTACTCACCGTGGTAGTATGTACTGACTGTATAGTAGTACTAGCGGTTAGTACCCGGCGTTGCCTGGGCGAAAAAGGCAGACACACATGTAGTTACACACGCAAATCAATTGACACACACACATAGAGTTACACGCACAAATAGACTCACACATACATACATAGACTGAACAACAACCGGCATTCGCCACTAAGTGGTGGTGACGTCACGACAACGCTTGTGCCAGGCTATGTGCACCTTGAGGCCACGTGAAGTGTCGAACGCCCGCTGGCAGGAGGTCACGGGGCAAACCCAGATGGCACAGGTCGATTGACTGAGGAGACTGGCTGATGCACCACCTGTGGCCCATACTGTGGCAACTTTCTGTGCTTTAGCCACCCGGCGCTCCGCTCGTTGTTGTGAGCGTCGCTCCTCCGCCCTCCGTTGTTGTTGGAGGGTGACTGCCTCCAACTGCCCAGTAGCGTCCTTCAGGAGCCTCCTCCACAGAGGCCGATCTTGACACGGCTGGTACCAGTCATCCGCAAGTGGACTCAGCACCAAGTCCTCCTGTAGCACATCACTCCATGTCTTCTCCAGCCCGTGCCGCGCCCATTTAGCCCCCTCGATCCGGCAGATTAAAAGCTGTTTAGACATGCGGTGGCTGGCCATGCGGTCTACATGACTCAGGCAACGCAGCCTTACCTGCCGGAGGTCACCGATGGAACTATCCAGATCTTTCAAGGATTTGTGAGCTCCTCACACAATGCAGCCTGGTTAAAGCCAGGATGGATCATAGGCAGGCCATCCTAAATGTTTCTAACCGGCGAATATGTTCCATTAGGGGGGTCCAAGTTTTGCAAGCATAAAGAAGGGAGGGAATGGCCGTGGCCGAGAAGACCTGAAGCTTCGTATGAAGTGATAGACCAGGTAGCTTCCACACAGCGTCACCCAGGCAATGAAAATATAATGCAGCTCGACTGCTTCGGAGTGAGACCTTTGCTGTTAAACCGGAGCCGGTCACACACTGGCAAGGTATGGGAAACTCTCCACTGTCTCCACAACTGCCCCGTCACAAATTGGGAGTTGCGAGGGTGGAGTGTCCGATGGTACAAAATAGGCAGGCAGGTGCTTAGTTTTGGTGAGGCTGATGGTAAGGCCCCCCACCTGTTGGTGACAAGCTCCAGGTTTAGCAGCAGCACCTCGAACTCGTCCTCCGAGTGAGCAGGAGCAGCAATGAGCAGATCATCGGAATACATAACGTGGTTGAGCAATAGGTAGCGATCCCTTGACCGCACCCGGCCATCGATCAGCCTCCTATTGTATCTGTAGCAGTTGGGAATTCTTCCAGTACAGGCATTGAAGGCTTGACGAACTACGTGGTCCAAATATATGTAAAATTATGTGGGCGCCAGAGGGCATCCCTGTTGCACCCTAAGGTGTAAAGGGAATGGCTCTGACTCACGGCTACGTAGTTAGACGCGGGGTCACTCACCATCATGAAGGTCCTTAAGGATGGTGATGAGTGGGTCAGGGACGCGGAAAGCACGAAGAGCAACCCAGAGTCCAGGCCTACTGATGGTATCATTGGCCTTGAGCAGGTCAATAAAGCACACGCATGGACTAAGATGCACACATGGACCTACAGACACGCAAATAAATGGACTTACACTGACTAACATGGAGGCATGCACACACTGCGACTAACACACACGCACATATCGACTCATACACAAACACATCGACTCACACACACGTATGGACTCACACACACATAGACATCCACTTGAGATACACACACATGGAGTTACACACACATATCGACGTACACACATACAGCGACTCACACATACATCGACTCACACACAGACATACGTGGACTCACACACATTGACGTAAACACACATGTACTTACACACACACATCGACTAAGACACACACACATGGACTTACACACACATACATAGACTGACCCACACATTGCCCTACACACACATATGGACTGTGACACACAGACATGTACTTTAGATACACATGGATTAACAGGCACATAGACTCACACACACGCATTCCTTACACACACACATCGAGTGACACACACATATATGGACTTACACACACATGTGGACTAACACACAGCGATTGATACACACACACATGGACTGACACACACGCACTTGTACGTACACACACACATGGGGCGTTGTCCGTTTGATAAAGACAGACACACACATGGACTTACACACAGACATGGACCCACACACGTAGAAACCCATTTTCTTACACGCACACAAACACATATGGACTCACACACACAGACATCGACTATAGGGACACACATGTAGTTTCTGCACACAAACATTATAATTGTAATATTAGGCAACTTATTAGTTTCATAATAGTGAGCGAAGCAGAGTTGTTATGTGCACACAAACATTATCATTGTAATATTTGTAAACTTACTTGTTTAATAATAGTAAACAATGAACCTCAGTTCTTAGCGAAAGATGCAATAAAATTGTACTTTACATTGGCGTGGTGACGCCTCGTCCCGTGCAGAGCCCGCGGCCTCGGCTAGATTGGCAAGCCGGAGGAGGTGAGACATTGCCAGGCTGCTGGCTGGGCCGCTACCCCCCCCCACCATCCCCCCGCCCGAGGCAGAATAATACCAAGTAAGCGTTGTCATAATATTAAATTAATATGTAAGGGCTTTATAGCAGTAATTGCACGCATTGGGGTGGTGGGGGGGTGGGTAGGGGACATCACACTGTGAAAAGAAACCGGCAGCGTGATGTGTATATTTATTCCATGTTAAACGCGTGAAATAAAATGTCCCCGTGAGCTGGAGCGAACGCGCAGTACTTGGTAGGGTCCGCCCCCCCCCCCCCACGCAATTGGCGTCACTTGGTACGGTCGACTGCGCGCAATAAGTAAATAATTAATAATAGAAACGGCACAAATGTGTTAATTAAAGTACTTTAACGTTTACGGATGGGAAAACGGAATAGCCTATTCCCACCACGGGGCTTAGGGCATGCCGCCCGGCAATTTTTTTTCTACGTGAAGGTCACCGTCCGAGAGCCAAATCCCCCGCAAGCTCGAGCGCGCGGAGACTTTTATAAAAAGATGAATGATCCGAGTGTGCTTCCAATTTCCAAGACAATGAGTTGCTCCAGAGATAGATGCTTCCTGAAAACATAAAAACACCCTTTGACCTGTATCACAAGAACAACAGGTCTCACCTGAGTTATCTGTACAGGTTACTTGCAAAACACACACTTTGTCCTAACATCACTTAATAAATGTTTGACCCTTATGAACAAAATGTTAAATGTACGCACACCATCAGACAAGTATTCATTCTAATTTATTGACAGGCATATGAACAAAATTGAATTACTGCACCGAAATATACTGCATTAGGTTACATCCTATTAACAAGAAGCTAATTTAAAAAAATACGCACCATCTGCTTAACAGTGTATGTACAACATACGAATGCACCATTCAAAACCAGTCGGCCATTGCATGCTGGCATCTGGGTAAAAATTTAGCAAATTCTAAACATCACCTACAAACTCCACAACTGAGATGTCACATCAACCATCGCCCCCTACTGATAGGCTCTTGTCCACATGCAGGCCAGTGCAGGGCCACCACCTTGTGCCACACAGGGGCAGCTGCTACTTGGGGATGCTCTTCGAGTGTTAGAAATGAGATACGATACAAAACTCCGAAATACCGAGGCAATTAAGCAAGCACAACATAAATGCAATTCATAACATAGTAAATGCTTGGGAGCTTATTGGCTCTCGCTCCTGGTTAGAGATCTACCCAACACACAGGTCCACAAAGATGGCCGCTCTTACCCTGCAGGTTGAACCTAGGAACTGAGTGTTCAACTTCACATTCTTGTCATTAAAGGCCTGTGACAAAGGTGCGTCTATTGGAGCGGCATCGTCTGAAGCTTACACATCTACCGGGTCTCCATTTGACTTTGTATTGTCTCAGAGGAAGTCCACCCACACTTCCACTTCCACAAACTGCTGGGAGTTGCCTCGCTCTGTCTCACAGTCAGAATTCTCCTCCTGCTTCACGTTGCCTCCATCGATGTGAAGATCCGATTTTGGAGTTGAATCTTCATCTTCACATTTTACCTTCACTTCTTCGCTCTTCACCATCACTTCTTCACATTTCCTCTTCACCTCTTCATATTTCACCTCGATACCTTTAAAAGTTTCCAAGCTGGGATTTTCTTCCGGTTCTTGTTTCATGAGGGATGGGCTCATTGCGGAACTTTGACTTTCATAAGCTGATTTCAGACTCCACTCCTGGTGGATATTCTGATGCTTGTGTGTTCTCTGGTGTCTTTGAAGATGTGGTGACTGTGCAAACGCTATCCCGCACAGAGTGCACCTGAAGGGTTTCTCTCCCGTGTGTGTCCTCTGGTGTGTTACAAGAGCAGATGAACGTGCAAACGCTTTCCCACACACACTGCACTTAAAGGGTTTCTCTCCCGTGTGTGTTCTCTGGTGTTTTACAAGAGTAGATGAAAGTGCAAACGCCTTCCCACACACACTGCACTTGAAGGGTTTCTCTCCCGTGTGTGTTCTGTGGTGTACATGAAGATGTGATGACTGTGCAAACACCTCCCCACACACTCTGCACTTGAAAGGTTTTTCTCCCGTGTGTGTTCTCTGGTGTTTTTTAAGATCAGATGAACGTGCAAACGCCTTCCCACACACACTGCACTTGAAGGGTTTCTCTCCCGTGTGTGTTCTCCGGTGTAAATGACGATCTGATGAACATGCAAACGCCTTCCCACACACACTGCACTTGAAGGGTTTCTCTCGCGTGTGTGTTCTGTGGTGTTCTACAAGAGCAGATGAATGTGCAAACGCCTTCCCACACACACTGCACTTGAAGGGTTTCTCTCCTGTGTGAGTTCTCTGGTGCTGTGTAAAATGTTCAGGACGATCCGTGCTGTATGCACACCGGTCGCATTGTTGCCTTTTTGCACTGAGCCGCGCCGAGTGTCTTTGCTCCATCAGACCAATTCTGCAGAGGAAG
The DNA here is from genome assembly GCF_965212315.1 of Lampetra planeri. Classification (NCBI taxonomy): domain Eukaryota; kingdom Metazoa; phylum Chordata; class Hyperoartia; order Petromyzontiformes; family Petromyzontidae; genus Lampetra; species Lampetra planeri. The sequence goes on from NC_136107.1 coordinate 27,981,814, forward strand.
TGACAGCTGCAGACAGAAAAAAAGAATTTCCACACCATCTACACATCAGTATCGAGGCACAGAGGAATGCATATATACACAGTCACACGTGACTTACACGTCTATACTTATTCATATATTTATGATATAGTAAAAAACGTGTCCCAAATTTATCACATGGGCTGTTATGGCACACAATCAGAGGGCAAATGGTCATAAACATGCCTGGAAGCCCTCGTATCTTCAAAATTAATGTTAACCCAAAACTCCGAGCACAAAATTTCGGCTGTCTGGCTTCAAAAGGAATATTTATTAAAGCTAAATTCAGCTGACATAGCAAAAGGTGTTGATAAGAATACTATTTGTGTTATGCAGAAATGCATAAATTAATGTTCAATCGCAACTTAGAGGTGTGAAGCCAGCCAGGCTCACATAGGCCTCGGCAAGGTAAGGTAAATTACCTTTATTACCGGGTAAAAGGGTAAAGGTAAAGGGTAAAGGTTTCGACATGCCAAGGGGTATGGTAAAGGGTAGGGTAAAGGTAGCTCAGAAGAATTACCCGGTAGGGTAAAGGTAGCGCAAATAATTACCCGGTAAATACAGTACTTTGTTTACTGCTAAAAGTTCCGTGGCGCAGTCCGTGGCCTCAATTTTAAAGTGATGGCGGACTAAAAGTCGACATTGGATCTCGTGCCGGTGACGATGGAGCACCTCGTCCGTCATTGCGATCACGGTGAAGCCGCCCTTAGAGCGATCGATGAGCCCTTGACTGCGACGGGGATGAAGGCCGAACTGGTGCGGTACCGCCACCTACTGGTTCAGGAACCCGCCATTGTGGCATCCTACTTGAATCCACAGCTTCCAAAAACGACAGACCAAGACGAGCTGGCTACACTGAAGGCCACAATCCGCTCTGTCCTGCAGCATCGCTATTCAGACGTGCTCACGATCTCGCCGACGGCAGTTGCTGCCCATATGGAGGAGCGGTCGCTGTTCAGCACCCTGTTCAGCAACGTCGGCAACTCCATAGACGACGGCGATGAAGTCGATCGTTTTCTGAGCATGGGCGTCACGACCGCCAGCGCCTTCATTTACGTAATGCAGTGGTGGTTTCTCCGCAAAGAGCTGCTCCCCGCCCACTACAAGATGGCTTGCGACTACTTGGGAGCGCCGGCGACGTCAACTCCCTGTGAACGCGCGAATAGCGGAGCCGGGCGGGAGTTCACATGCGTTCGCCAGTCGCTGTCAGCGACGCTCTTCATCAAGTCCATGTGCTTGCGCTCATGGATCATGGCCGGCTGCCTGAAGGTTCTGTCTAACTGGGCCGGAGCGGCGCAGGATCTTATTGCCTGTGGTCCGTCCGAGGATGATGGCAATGACGAACATGATCAGGTTGTTGATGAGATCACCATCGACCAAGACGACTGGGACGAGGAGGTTATGGAGGACGGTGTCGTCGACAGCCTAAACGCCCGATTTGAGAGTATTCTATATGAATAAAGCGCTCTAACTAGCATTTATCGTTATAAATGTTTTCCATGTTTTTTAACCCAGTAATGACCCTGTAATCGGGAAATTTGTATGGGATAAGGGTAAAAGGTAGGGTAAAGGTAGGCTCGTTCTTTTTTACCTTTTACCTTATCTGCTAAAGGGTAAAAGGTAGGGTATCACGATTGTATTGTGGCAAGGTAAAAGGTAGGGTAAAGTTTCTCTTTTTTTTACCGTTTAACTTTTACCTTACCTTGCCGAGGCCTAGGCTCACGATGTCCTTGAATGCTGGGATGAACAGATCTGGCTTCAGCTGCATGTGTGTGCTGTGTTAACTTCTTGACTGTTTCCATTCTTACAAAGAGTTCCAGAGGAAAACAAAAAAACAACTCCTGTTTTGATATAACCTCCGTGCTCAATAGAGTTAATTGACTTTACTGCAAATACAAACTTGACACCGTCACACACTCAGAGGCGGAGCCAGGATTTTCAGGTAGGGGGGGCAACCCCTCCAGCAATGAAAAATGATAGTTGTTATTAAGGAGTTGTTATTAAGGAATTGTTAGGAAGGAGTTATTAGTAAGCAAGGACTTGTCCCTTGCTTTATTCGACACGTGTGATCGGCATCGCGCTCGCTGAAGGTGTTGAGGCCGATGAAGGCATTGGCTTCTCGGAGTTTCAATACATATCCGTGCGAAGAACATGTGTACAACTGCTATCTTTAAAATAAAGCAGAACTTACATCTGTTTGTTTGTGTGAAGCAGCAAAAACTCTCCAACGCTGAGCTCTGGCGTCATGAAATTTCCACAGTTTATGCTGTCTGGAATTTCTAAGCGAACGCGACTATTTTCAGCTCGCCACGTCATTCCCTTCCTGAGTTGCCAAAATCGACCTCACGTAGCAGTGGGTTACGGTTCAATATCCTCGAGTGAAAACATCCGATTTAGGTAAATTTATGTGTTTTAGCTTTTTTCTTTCTTGCAAGCATACATTTTTTTCAGGGATTTTCAGTGAAATATGAGGGAATATTAAATTTATCCAAGACAAAAATTCAAGTCCCGGGCAAAGCCAAGTAGCGAAGCTAGTTACTAATGAACCCCAATGATCCCATCGAAATTAGGGATTTCGATGGGATCATTGCCACCCCACCCCCACTGGCTCCACCACTGTCACACACTGGCATGGTTCACAGGTGGTGGTGTGTCCAGACCTATGCCTGGCCACCTTCACCTGCTTAGTATTAATGCTTCCTCACTCCACCAAGTAATTCATTGAGGATCAATCAACACAGCCGAGGCTGCGTGTCTCTCTCTCTCTCCCCTTGGTCGCTTTGATTTCCTTCCCAATTCACGGGTTTCCCCTCCACATGTAGAGTGAACACCACCATGTGTCTAGAGTGAACACCGCCACGCGTCTAGAGTGAACACCGCCACGCGTCTAGAGTGAACACCTGTTGTATATGTTGGGTGTGAAAATTTTGATGTGTTGTATGCGTGCGTGGGTGAAATTATTATGTTGTATATGTGGGTTATGAATATTCAGTGAAAATAATAATAATCAATCGAAATTTGGCCAAAGGTGTAATTATCCGGAAATACTTTAATCCATGTAATTACGCACATTTAATTATGCCAATTCGAGAGGTAATTGTAGTAATTATGCGAGTGGGTGTAATTATGATAATGCAAGTCGTTATGATAACCAGACCCCGCCTCGGTGACGAGGGTGGGTTATCGATCGGAATAAGGCAATTAATCGTATGCAGTTATGCAGGTGTGGTGTAAGTATACAAGATTAACTTAGATTAACTCGGCCTCGTTGTCTAGGTTCGTCTCATTCTCGCTTATTTAGGTCCCCGGTTCGCCCCGTTATCGCTTTAACATTTACTGAGTATGTGTTAGTGTGTTTATTAAGGTCACCAAGTTCAGATCTCAACGCAGAAGCAGATCTTATGCATAGACTTCAGGAAAGAATCACACAACCACTTCGGTATTAATCAATTTATTACTAATTCAACTTCGACTATGATATAGTATGCGAACTCTCAATCCCGGAACGTCAACACGGCATCAATACAGTATCATCAATGATTGTCTGATTTCACTTGACAACGGCACATGGATCCCGCGTAACGCGATGGTTGTTAGTGGGAGAGAGTCGTTAAAACATGCAAATACTATGCTAAGAAAACCTTAACGTTAATGAATGAAAGATACTTGAAAGATTATACGGCGATAAAACACAATCAAAACAGTTATGATTCTTAAAGGCACCAATCTCAACAGATACATCGCAGGTTATCTGATAACAGAGTGGCTCGGCGGAAGGAGGTGCCAAGAATCAATTCGTATTGATGGATCTGTTGGGAATTTATGCGATTAAGAGTACAGTCCACTAAATATTAAAGATAATACTCTTACAAATGACGGATGGCCATCACTCGGTCTCGAGTTTTTCTTCACAGCCACGGATGGCTTATGGGTTCGAGTGGGTTTGAGTGGTAAGAGTTGTCTTCAATAGTCAGTGTTCGGAGTCGGTTCTTTATGTCAAACAAACGCCAGGTGGTCGTGTGGTGAGGGGGCGGTGCGCGTCATACGTATTAGTCGCTCCTCTGTCGCCGTGGGGAATTGGTTGGATGCCTGTTGATACGCTGTCGTAGTTCGGAACCCGGTCGGTAGGTGGCGCCCGCAGCTCGCTCGCAGCGCACCGTCGTCCTCTCGTCACCAGACCACGACCCTGGCTACCAGCAGGGGCTTCTGACGCGGCAGGTTGAACTGTCAAGCGGGTCTTGCCCGCCTGCAGAGGCGACGGGGAGCTGCTTGAGTCGAGCCCCGAGAGCCAGCTGAACTCGGCTGAGTCCCAGAAGCTGAAGAGTCGAGCCGACCCGTTAGTCGCAGCTCGGCTGGTGAGTTCGACCCTCTTGGTCGAACTCGGCTGATGAGTCGAGCCGACCCTTCCGGTCGAGCTCGCTCATGAGTCGACCCGTTGGTCGCCCTCGTGATGAGTTGACTCTCCTGGTCCAACTGGTTTCCAATGCTCAGAGTCCTTTCTTTTATGCCGAAAAATCCCTTTGGGTCCTGCCCACAAGGCGGGGTTTCTTTTGATTTATTGTGTCAGGATCTGTCCGTGTGTAGGTGTGTTCATGTGTGTGTCCGTACGTCCGTGTGTCCTTGTGTGCATCACCCACGATATATCCCGTGGTCATATTCCCTCCATAAAATCCACGAGCAAACAATCAGGTGTTACAAATTGCCTCGAGGTCATGGGTGCGATTCATCCCTTGTTTGGCCTTCTTCATGAACCAAAACACAGACGTTACAAATCGTCTCATAGGCGTCTTTGTCCGTGTTGCACCACCTGGAGGGAGGGGCACACTCCCCCCGACCCTCGCTGACGCATGAAGAAATGATTAAAAGTTTTAACATTTGTCCCTTACCATTTCCCAGTTATGATTCTGTATTTAACCTAAGGTCTGTCATTTCCCATCGTGGTGCTTGACTCAAGTGGAGGTTTCCCCGAGCGTGTACACACTCATATCCCGCGCTGCGGGGATACAAAGACGGCCGGGATCTCCCTTTCTCTCCGACCCTGGGTTTAACATCGCTCTTTTGTTAGGTATTTTATTTCGACCTGGTGGTGATTTATCCCGTTATGCTTCGGGTCGAGTTGTATCAATAACTTTAGCCTACCCTGTTGTTAAACTCCGACTTTAACGTTATTTTAATAGCAATACAGAATAATTGAGCTTTTCGACTTAACTAGGCGAACACGAACTTTTGGTAACCCCCCCCCGCAGCCTCGCTGTTCAGCTGAGCCTGCAGCCTTGAGAGAGAGAGCAACACCCTTATTTTCGTCTCACTGTGGTCACCCAACCTTCTGCTCTGGGAGTGTGATTAATTTCAGGACAAGGCCCCCTCACGTTCAGACGTGCAGTGGTTGTTAATCAGCCCCCTCTCCTGTATACACAACCTTGAGCTGAGTTTATCTTTCAGCTGCAGAGAACAAGGCGTGTTCCTCCTCCCTGTGTGCACGTGTTCCAATTAGCTCGAAATCCCTAACACACAATCAGTGATGACCCCCCCGGCCTTCTGTGGCCGTGATCCAGACAAAGGCGCCTCTGCTCCTTTCATTGCCCAATTATTTGCCCATGTGCTGAGGTCATAGATGGTTGGGCTTTTTGCTTTAACTGTCTGGCTGACTCTCCCACTGCCTCTGCCCTTGCACGGGTGACATGCCCGTTTCTCAGGCCTTATCTATCCCTGAAGCAAGGTTGCAATTCTGCCATCTTAGCCCTCCTCCCGTTCATTACTACAACACCTGGTGTTTTGCAGTTTGCTGCGCTTTAGTGTTTTCATTCATTATATATCAATGATGATAATATATAAAAATCAAGTTTGGAAGAAGGGTTAGGATACAACACACCACCACGGGTCTAGAGTGAACACCGCCACGCGTCTAGAGTGAACACCGTCACGCGTCTAGAGTCAACACCGCCACGCGTCTAGAGTGAACACCGCCACGCTGTTGACAAGCCCCACCTTGTTGTTATTGTTGTTGTGGGCAGGTCTCTTCTGAAAACAAGAGCGGTACAGCAGCTCAAGCGGGCGTGGCCTGGTAAAAAATTAAAAAAAAACTGTGAATATTTAAAATAAAAACAAAGTTACAAAGTAGCGAGCCAGGTGAAGAAAAATTTTAACTTAAGCAAGATGTTCTTTGGTTCTTTCGGAAAAGTCACGTAGAATAAATAAACAAAAAAATTACATAATAGTTTCAGTTTCATTTATTTGGTATAGCCCCGTGAGCCATTCGGCTTTTGAATCGGGTGTAACCGCAACAAACAAAAAACATGAACGAGAAAACATCTTAAAGTGACTATGTGACTGTGCAAACATAAATCCAGGGAAAAGCAGCAAAATATTCCACAAAAAGCACCGTACACCAACGCTGTGTGCAAATAGCATACGACGTTTCAATTGCAACACAAGCAATCATCATCAGGTACAAATGAAAAAGGAAACAAACCTAGTAAACTTAGAAATGTAATGCAATACAACACAGAGAGTCGGCTAACATAACAGTCAACACCCCACCTGGTTGATTACGTTCTTCCAAAGATTGCCCAATTTGAGAGAGAGACAAAACACAGACACGGAGACACACAGACAGACACATAAGCAGAGAGAGATAACACAGCGACATACAGAGAGAGACACACACAGAGACACACAGAGAGAGACACAGAGAGAGACACACACATAGACACAGAGAGATGACACAGAGACAGAGAGAGATGACACAGACACACAGAGATGACACAGAGACACAGAGAGAGACACACACAGACAGACACGGAGAAACAACGCCTCTGTGTCGAGGCCTTAAATAGAGAGAGGGGGGCAGAGAGAGGGAGGGGGGCAGAGAGAGGGGGGGGTAGAGAGAGAAGGGGGGTAGAGACATTATCAGTCAATGCAAGGCCGTAGCCATGGAGTCAACATTGGTGTCCCCCCCCCAGAAAAATATCTAAATTTGAAAACTAATTTCCTACCTAAAAAATAAGAAAAGTTCACTAACACATGGGATGGAATTTTTTTTATTTGATACAATAATGTCTAATAGTGTATTGTATTACATTGCTCTGTTCTAGATTTGAAGCTTTCGTGACTGCAAGGATTCTTCTTCTTAGGTTTTTTCGGTAAAGTCACGTAGGTAACAAAATAAAATTAACATTAATAAAAGTAAAATAAAAATAAAATAAAAATCACGACGTTTCAGAGGCAACACAAGCTTCCGTCTTCAGGTGTAACCGCCACAGCACGACAGCTGTATCAAGTAAATGAGAGATACCACTCCGTATATATAATGTTTGAGGGGGGGGGGGGGCAGGAACGGACCACGTTTTATTATGATGGTAAGGTGCGGCTTGAGACTACGGCTAGATTACATAACAAATGACTGAGCCTTTATTATGGAGAGGTGCGGTTTGTGACTATGTCTAGCCTACATAACAAAATGCTGCAAATGAGACCGAGCCTCTGCCATGTAGATGGTAAAAGCACAAAAGCAGGTCAGGAAGAAATAGCCTCCTGCCATGTTGTTTGGTGGGTAACACTTATATCAGGAAACCAGTGTGTGAAAAAAGGAAGCGAAACCTGGTAAAACAAAACTGGCTATCAGTAACCTGTACAGTAACTCAAGACTAGTTGTCTGTCAAATAAGATGGTCCAAATAGGTGTAGTTAAATCTTTTTTGAAAGGTTAATCACATCTTTCCAATGATTACTCAGTTTGTAACCATCATCATGGTTGAAATTATGTCTGTGTTTGTACATTTGTATGGCTTCGTGTACAAACCTTTGATGGTAGCCAGGAGGTTTGCAGAGCACCTTGGTCTCGGAAAAGACAATTTCATGAGAGCCCACAGAGTTGTAGCAATGGTCGGCAATGGCCAAAGAATCAGTTCTGCCGTGTTTCAGATCTGACTTGTGCTCGCGGACACGATCAGAAACATGACGTTTCGTTTCTCCAATGTAGCAATCACCACAACTGCAACTCAGTTTGTAGACTCCAGGATACTGTAAGTCAGGAACGACATCCTTCACAGATGGAATCAGATCACGAATTTTATGCACTGTACTGAATCTGACTTGGATCTTATGTTTGTTTAGAATTTTGGAGATCTTTTTGGTCACGCCTGCTATGTATGGTAAATTGATAGTTTTGGTCGGAGTTTCATGTGGCTGTTTCTGTATGGTGGGAGAAACAGCTTGGCGGATGGTGCGGTCAGAGTATCCGTTCATCCTGAGGGCCCGATGTACATGTCTTAATTCACCGGCCAGGTGGTGTTGGTCAGAAATGCCATGAGCTCTGTGGTATAGCGTTTTGATGAGATAATTCTTTTGAGATGGGTAGTGGTGGGAGTCCGGTTTCAAGTAGGAATCTGTGTGGGTGGCTTTCCTGTAGACAGAATGTCCCAAGGATCCGTCAGGTCTCCTCTCAAACAGAATATCTAAGAATGGTAGTTTACCATCTTTCTCCACTTCCATGGTGAATCTGATGGATGGGTGTCTGGAATTGATGTGGTCCAAGAAGTGGTTCAATGCTGGGAGGTCATGTTGCCAAATGACAAAAGTGTCATCCACATACCTCTTCCACAGGGAAGGACGCAGGGTGGATGTCTGGATGGCGTCTGATTCAAACTTTTCCATGAACATGTTGGCTATCACTGGTGACAAGGGGGACCATAGGGGTACCCTAATTGTGTTTGTAGAAGGTGCCATTCCAGGTAAAATAGGTGTTGTTGAGGCAATGCCTAACCAGGGCAGGTACATCAGAATTCAATCCATGTTGGACCAAGTCCTCAATTATTGTTAGGGTGTCCGGGACTGGACATTGGTAAACAGAGATACTGCATCAAAACTGACGAGAATGTCATCAGGAGATAGTACCATGTCCTTAACCATAGAGATTAATTAGGTTGAGTTGAGTACTGCCGAAGAGATCTTGCTTGTGAAGGGAAGCAGAGTATCTGATAGAAACCGGGCTAGTTTGTAGGTAGGAGAGTTTATCGTCAACACGATGGGTTGTAGCGGGGTGCCTTCTTTATGTATCTTGGGAAGACCATAGAGTCTGGGAGGTCTTGCCGCCGATGGTTTTAGAGAGGGACGTTTGGTTGGTTCGATTAGGGAAGTCGAACTCGTGATGATTCTGTTGGTTTTTGTCGTTAGGCTATTAGTAGGATCGTTTTTAATTTTGGAGTAACTCCCATCATTAAGTAGGTCCAGGATTTGTTGTTGTATGAATCTTTATCCATGATGACCGTGGCATTGCCCTTGTCTGCCGAGAGGATGACTATATCATCTCTCTTTTTTAGATCCGCGAGTTCAGAGCGTTCGTTTTTGCTAATGTTACTAGTGGGTTTCTTAGCATTCTTAAGAATAGTGGCCATTTCAGCTCTTGCTACATCCGCATGGATGTGTCCGATGCCTCTGAGGGCTACATCAATCTGAGAAATCACATCCTCTACTGGTATATATTTAGGGGTGGCGGCAAAATTTAGTCCTTTGGCCAGTACCGTTTTTAGATTGTTAGAAATTGGGATGTTACTCTGATTAATAACGGTCTTGTTAACATCCAGCTTTGTGATGTGTTACCCACCAAACAACATAGCAGGAGGCTGTTTCTGCCTGACCTGCTTTTGTGCTTTTACCATTTACATGGCAGAGGCTCGGTCTCATTTGCAGCATTTTGTTATGTAGGCTAGACGTAGTCACAAACCGCACCTCTCCATAATAAAGGCTCAGTCATTTGTTATGTAATCTAGCCGTAGTCTCAAGCCGCACCTTACCATAATAATAAAAAGTGGGCCGTTCCTGCCCCCCCCCCCCTCAACCATTATATATACGGAGTGGTATCTCTCATTTACTTGATACAGCTGTCGTGCTGTGGCGGTTCCACCTGAAGACAGAAGCTTGTGTTGCCTCCGAAACGTCGTGATTTTTATTTTATTTTTATTTTACTTTTATTAATTTTCATTTTATTTTTTTACCTACGTGACTTTACCGAAAAAACCTAAGAATATGAATCATTGCAGTCACAGAAGCTTCAAATCTAGAATGAATGCCCTCTACGGGAATTCCACCTATCTGTTAGAATTTTTAACAGACGAGACAAGAAGTCACAGCTTCTCGAGACGCTGGCCTTCCTCAAGAGATGCCGAGATAACAAGGTAATACCCATCGCTTTCACACTCACATCCACTGCTGTGTCCTCACCGAACTCTAAACAGATTTTATTTAAAGCTAATCTCGGAGAGAATAAGGTTACTCCGATCTGAACTCGATAATTTAGACAAGACTCTCTTACAAACACGTTTAATGTTAACACAAAAAATGTCACCTTCCGATTGGAACCACGTTGATAACATGACGTCTGCTTCTGCTGACTCAATGTCAGCCAAATGCAAAGCTAACCTGATTTCTAAATTGAACCTCCTATCTAAGAAGAAACCAGAGCCACACATCACAAAGCTGGATGTTAACAAGACCGTTATTAATCAGAGTAACATCCCAATTTCTGACAATCTAAAAACGGTACTGGCCAAAGGACTAAATTTCGCCATCACCCCTAAATATATACCAGTAGAGGATGTGATTTCTCAGATTGATGTAGCCCTCAGAGGCATAGGACACATCCATGCGGATGTAGCAAGAGCTGAAATAGCCACTATACTTAAGAATGCTAAGAAACCCACTAGTAACATTAGCAAAAACGAACGCTCTGAACTCGCGGATCTAAAAAAGAGAGATGATATAGTCATCCTCTCGGCAGACAAGGGCAATGCCACGGTCATCATGGATAAAGATTCATACAACAACAAAATTCTGGACCTACTTAATGATGGGAGTTACTCCAAAATTAAAAACGATCCTACTAATAGCCTAACGAAAAAAACCAACAGAATCATCATGAGTTCGACTTCCCTAATCGAACCAACCAAACGTCCCTCTCTAAAACCATCGGCGGCAAGACCTCCCAGACTCTATGGTCTTCCCAAGATCCATAAAGAAGGCACCTCGCTATGACCCATCGTGTCGACGATAAACTCTCCTACCTACAAACTAGCCCAGTTTCTATCAGATACTCTGCTTCCCTTCACAGGCAAGACCTCTTCGGCAGTACTCAACTCAACCCAATTAGTCTCTAAGTTAAGGACATGGTACTATCTCCTGATGACATCATCAGTTTTGATGTATCTCTGTTTACCAAAGTCCCAGTACCGGACACCCTAACAATAATTGAGGACTTGGTCCAACATGGATTGAATTCTGATGTACCTGCGCTGGTTAGGCATTGCCTCAACACCTATTTTACCTGGAATGGCACCTTCTACAAACAGAATGAGGGTACCCCTATGGGCTCCCCCTAATCACCAGTGATAGCCAACATGTTCATGGAAAAGTTTGAATCAGACGCCATCCAGACATCCACCCTGCGTCCTTCCCTGTGGAAGAGTTATGTGGATGACACTTTCGTCATTTGGCCACATGGCCTCCCAGCATTGAACCACTTCTTGGACCACATCAATTCCAGACACCCATCCATCAGATTCACCATGGAAGTGGAGAAAAATGGAAAACTACCATTCTTAGATATTCTGTTTGAGCGGAGACCTGACGGAAAGCCACCCACACAGATTCCTCCTTGAAACCAGACTCCCACCACCACCCATCTCAAAAGAATTATCTCATCAAAACGCTATACCACAGAGCTCATGGCATTTCTGACCAACACCACCTGGCCGGTGAATTAAGACATGTACATCGGGCCCTCAGGATGAACGGATACTCTGACCGCACCATCCGCCAAGCTGTTTCTCCCACCATACAGAAACAGCCAAATGAAACTCCGACCAAAACTATCACGTTACCATACATAGCAGGCGTGACCAAAAAGATCTCAAAAATTCTAAACAAACACAAGATCCAAGTCAGATTCAGTACAGTGCATAAAATCCGTGATCTGATTCCATCTGTGAAGGATGTCGTTCCTGACTTACAGTATCCTGGAGTCTACAAACTGAGTTGCAGTTGTAGTGATTGCTACATTGGAGAAACGAAACGTCATGTCTCTGATCATGTCCGCAAGCACAAGTCAGATCTGAAACACGGCAGAACTGATTCTTCGGCCGTTGCCGACCATTGCTACAACTCTGTGGGCTCTCATGAAATTGTCTTTTCCGAGACCAAGGTGCTCTGCAAACCTCCTGGCTACCATCAAAGGTTTGTACACGAAGCCATACAAATATACAAACACAGACATAATTTCAACCGTGGTGATGGTTACAAACTGAGTAATCATTGGAAAGATGTGATTAACCATGCAAAAAAGATTTAACTACACTTATTTGGACCATCTTATTTGACAGACAACTATTCTTGAGTTACTGTACAGGTTACTGATAGACAGCCAGTTTTGTTTTACCAGGTTTAGCTTCCTTTTTTCACACACTGGTTTTCTGCTATAAGTGTTACCCACCAAACAACATTGCAGGAGGCTGTCTCTTCCTGACCTGCTTTTGTGCTTTTACCATCTACATGGCAGAGGCTTGGTCTCATTTGCAGCATTTTGTTACGTAGGCTAGACGTAGTCACAAACCGCACCTCTCCATAATAAAGGCTCAGTCATGTGTTATGTAATCTAGCCGTAGTCTCAAGCCGCACCTTACCATAATAATAAAAATTGGACCATTATATATACGGAGTGGTATCACTCATTTACTTGATACAGCTGTCATGCTGTGACAGTTCCACATGAAGACAGAAGCTTGTGTTGCCTCCGAAACGTCGTGATTTTTATTTTATTTTACTTTTATTAATTTTAATTGAATTTTTTTACCTATGTGACTTTACCGAAAAAACCTAAGAATACATAGCTCTGTTTTTTCTTTTTTTACCTTTTCTTGTCTCATAGTATGTAATGGCAGAGATTAGGGATTAATAAATTACAACGCAATCATATAAACAGAAATCTATGTATTGTTATATGAAGACAAGTCCAGATTTCGTGGCCAAGGTTTAGCAAATTGTTATTTTTATTAACAGAGCATCGCAATTATTATTTAAAAAAATATTTTTACAGCAATATATTGGAGGGGAATATTTGATTATTATAATTGTTATAACATATTCTAATTATTATAACACATTATAATTATTATAACATATTAATAACATTATTATAATTATAAAATATAATTATTATAACATTATAATTATTATATATTATAACATATAGTAATTATTATAACAAATTATAATTATTATAACATATTATAATTACGGCCTTGTGTCAATAAGATTTGGAGGTTTGGTGACTGCACAGAGAGAGACACTTAAACAAACTTCGTAAAATTTGGAAATGCAATGCAACAGAGAGTCGGTCAACACACAACTAACGCATCGCCTGGCTGAGTACGTTCTTCCACAGATTGATAAACTAAGCGAGAGAATTAAAGCAAACGCCATCAGGCGAGGGCAGGAGGCAAGGCCCTGCGTTGTAAAGTTCCAACCTGGGCATCGCTTCCATGTTCGCTACTACTCAAATGACATCCCGACGAGAGAGAGCGAGGCTCTACCTCGGTAAACAACAACAACCACAACAACAACCAAAACCACCACTACTGCGATGAGAATTTCTCACCTCGGATTTCAGTTCCCGCGCGGAGCGGCAACTTAACGTTACCTCGTGACGTCACGCTGTAGCAGGTGACATGACGTCACTCCCCTCCCGCAATGAGCGGCTCTGTAACTTAATAAATTATGTTAATGAGCCTGGCCCAAACGTGGAGGGATGGGGCGTGGATGCGGAACCGGTCACAACGAACTCGAGACGGCTTTCACGAATATATTATGTTAATGAGCCGCCAGTCACTGGGTGTTGCTTTGCCCAAATAAGGATAGTTCTTGAACAGATAACGGAAGTGACCCAGGCAGAGGCGACGTCACGCTCAATGGCGCGTTGGACGGGGTGTGAATAACTTGGTGACATGACGTCACTAGCAAGGTACACCTCCCCCTGGCGTTTCACGCCAATGAGGTAATGCTGAGTGGTGACATCACAGAGCGGGGTTGGAGTTTAAATTGATTTAGATTCATTTTCCATTGCTCCCTCCCTTGAACAGAGACCCCTTGGGTGTGTGAGCTCAGCAACAACAATGTAGACATTATTGTACGTACACACACACTATGTGTGTGTGTACGTACACACTGTGTGTGTGTGTTCACACTGTGTGTGTGCACGTACACATACTGTATGGGTATGTTCACACTGTGGGGGGCACAGTAATCTCAGTCGACCAATGGCATCTTTTCACCAATGTATTATTTTCCAGCTTTTTTATTTTATTGATTATTTTATATATTATTGTTCGTTTTCTATCTGCGTGACTTTACCAAAAGAGCCAATATGGTAGCACATTTGTGAGGGTCGCTAGCCCCCGAGATCCCTCCCTCGGTACCCCTAACGGCCGGGTTAACCTCATTACTCGCCCCCTCGCTGCTAGGCGGACCGCTGCTGCGTTCTTCACCCATGGGGTGAGAGCCGTCGCTCCAGGATTCCCCTCCCCCGCGGGTCCGCGTAGTAGGCATGGTTAATTACGTACGCGCACACCCACACTCACTCAACCCTGACCACTCACGCTAGGATCGCGCACCTGTATTATACACGTCGTGAACGTGCGCGCACACACACATACAGCTCCACACGCGATACCCACTCTTGCGCCGCTCTGCGCCGCGCTCGCCGCTCACGTTATGATCGCGCACCTGGGGTACGCTGATTACGCACGCCGCGAGCTTACGCATACACAGTACCACACGCGTTCACACTTATAACACGAGATCACACGAGGCCACGATCAGCTATTGATGATTTATTGTCTGCTACGTGGGACTGGTTGTTGAGTCAGTATGAATCGACGAGGCTGCCTACTCTACTAACCCGGAACCTATTCCCTATTTATCGTTCACGAAACACTTTTACCTCCTTACTCACGGTTTGAGGCACTCGACGTTCCGTGGATTTTCCTCGCTGCTTGCCTCGACACGTCGCACGGACGTCCGGAGGGCAGAGCTGGGGCAGTCCTGGACGTTGGCTTCTCGGAGCAAGAGAGCGATTTCCCCTTTGCGCTCCCCATTTATCCTCCCTACCTCAAAGGGAATGCGACTCTGGACAATAGGCTCGCGACCCTCTCGCATGCGCACCGCCGTTCCGGGCGCTTTTGATATGCTACTTAATGCTCAACCTGCGCGGCGCAAATTCCAATCAATCCGCTTTTGATATGCTAATTAATGCTCAACCTGCGCGGCGCAAATTCCAATCAATCCCTTTCTCACGCAGGCCCCCCCCCATTATCGCAGTTTATGCGGCGGCGTCCGTCACAAAGGTGCGCCGTGGGAATTTGTGCACGGCTCCCCGCGTGACCCCGCTCTCCCGATTACTCATACTAACAGCCTTATCCTTTAACTCCCCTAACAATGGTGCCTGCGTGTTTTCTAATGATGCTCCTCCATCACAATGCTTATTCCCTCTGCCTGCCCCGTCGATACTTGCGTGTGTGGGGTGTGTGAGATGCGTTTCCCCCGCGGTGGCCGAGTGGCCCCTCGCTGCGACCTTGCAACCTTAAGGCCGGTCGCAGCGCCGCGGTGCAAAGTAGCGTCGGGGGAGGTCGTCCAATTCCCTGGTCGCCGGAAACCGTGAAAGTTTAATCCCGATAAGGGCTTCTCGGATAAAAACCGGTCGGCCAGGTGACCTCCCCACGGAGCTCTATGGGGGGGGGGGGGAATGCGTGCGGGTGTGTTCGTGTGAGGTGAGGTGAGGGGGACGCGGGGTCGACTCCGTCGCTTGGTGGTGGCGAGGTCTTAGATGGGGCGCCTGCTGAACGGCTTCGTGGCGGCGGCATGACATAGCCCCCCGAGGTGCTGGTCTCCGTCCCGGGTTGACTGGAGCACCTTGCTTGAGCCGCGCCCACGAGGAAACGCTGCGGGGTCCGGGGGGTCCGTCCGGCCCTCGTGGCTGGTCTCGGGGTGGGTGGCTCCGTCCTCTGCAGCTCCTGCGGCGGCCTCCTCCTCCACTCCAGCGGCTCTCCCTGTACCTCGGTACCTGCGGGCTGGGGTACAAACTCAGAAGCGGAGGGGTTTAGGGGCCGTCGTCCGCGCCGTCCCCTGGCGGGGTCGGGGCGTCTCGGGGGCCCGGCGGGGCCCATGTAGGGTGCGAGGCCCCCCAACACGAGGGGTGCGGGTACTCCGGGATTACGGGGCCTTCGAGTGACGGGGTTCTCTCTCGCCGGGGCCGCTTTCCACGGTTTTAAGCGGCGGACGTTGACCACCGTCTCTCGATCCCTCTCCCCGCCATAAATTAGTACCGTCCAGGGGGAGATCTGTCGCACCACGGTCCAGGGTCCCCGCCAGTAGGTCGTCAGTTTCCCCACCTGCCCGGCCCCGACGCGAGGGGTGTGTAGCCACACCTTAGCGCCTGTCAGGAATAAGAGGGGTTCCATGCGGGGTCGGGTGCCCTGTTCCTGCCGCCGATGCGCGGCTTCCCCTTGCGGGTATGCTCGGCCTCGGGCTTCTCGCAGGGTCTCCAACAGGTGTTCCACGGGGCGGCTTCCCTCCTCCGGCTGGGGGGAAGGGACGCCGAATAGCAGATCTGCGGGTAAACGAGACTCACGGCCGAACATCATTAAAAACGGGGTTTGTCCCGTCGACGTGTGTACGGTGGTGGCGTAGGCGAAAAGGGCGTAGGGGAGGTGTTCGTCCCAATCCCATTGATTTGCGGCCGCCATACGTTTGAGTTTCCCCGCTAGGGTCTGATTCATGCGCTCCACCATACCGTTCGCTTGGGGGTGGTACGCTGTGGTTCGGTCCTTCTGGATTCCGAACTCTCGGCACAGTGCCTGGAACAACTCGGCCTCGAACTCGCTACCCTGGTCGGTGAGGACTCGTTCTGGGATCCCGTGCTTAAGTACGTAGTGTTCCACGAATGCCCGGGCCACCACCAAGGCCGTTTTATCAGGGATGACCACTGCCACGGGGTAGCGGGTGAAATACTCTACTGCGACTAGGATATATCGGTTGCCTCGATGGGATCGCGGGAATGGCCCCTGTAGGTCAATCCCGACCAGCTGATTCGTGCGGCTGACGCGGAACGGCCTTAGGGGTACCTGGTATCGTGCCGGTTTCGGCCCGCACTGCTGACAGGCGCGGCAGCCCTGTACCCAGGCCGCCACGTCTTGTGCCAATTTGGGCCAGAGATACTGGCGACGCAGGGTCTCTCGAGTGTGTCGTTCCCCATCGTGGCCCCGGAGTGGGTGGTCATGCACCAGCCGAAGCAGCTGGGGTCGCACCTGGGCAGGAACACAGATGCACCCCGGCTGGCCGGCCTCGGTTAACTCCCGTACCACTCCGTTCTGCACACACAACCGGGCATACAAACCGCTCCAGGGTCCTGGTAGGGCGCTCTTTTCCTCCCGCAGTGCCGTCTCCACTGCCGCCAGATCGGGATCTCGCTGCTGGGTCTGTCTCAGCTGCTCGTCGTTCAGGCCCGGGAAGGCGCAGCCGACGTCCTCCTGGATCCGTCCGATCGGGTCCCGAGCCGCGGGTCCCGCGCTTGCCGTGCGGTCGACGGGATCCTC
Source organism: Lampetra planeri (assembly GCF_965212315.1). Classification (NCBI taxonomy): domain Eukaryota; kingdom Metazoa; phylum Chordata; class Hyperoartia; order Petromyzontiformes; family Petromyzontidae; genus Lampetra; species Lampetra planeri. The sequence goes on from NC_136107.1 coordinate 27,999,470, forward strand.
GGTGCCACCTGTGAGGGCCTCTGTGGCGCACACTGCACTCTCTCTCGCTGGGGGGGGGTCAGTGGCCGCGGCCGCTCGGGGGTCCGTTGCCTGCCGGCAGCGTCCCCCCGTGAAGCACGGGCAGGCCTCCTCCGCCCTTGTCTCGGCGTCCACCGTGGGTCGCCTCGACAAGGCGTCCGCGTTTGCATGCGTCCGGCCAGCCCGATACTCGATTTGCAGGTTGTACTCCTGCAACTGCGCCAACCACCGGGCCATCTGCCCCCGCGGCTCCTTGAATGTAAGAAGGAACTGCAGAGCATAATGGTCAGTGCGTACGCGACATTTCCTGCCGTACAAATACGGCCGGAACTGCTTACATGCGAAAATCACGGCGTACAACTCTTGGCGGGTCACGCAATAGTTAAGCTCGGCCCCACTCAAGGTCCGGCTGGCGTACGCGATGACTCGTTCCGTCCCATCCTGTACCTGTGACAACACCGCGCCCAGCCCGCTGCTGCAGGCGTCGGTGTCCAAAATAAAATCGGTGGTAAAATCGGGGAAAGCGAGGGTGGGGGCGTGGGTGAGGTGGTCTTTGAGAGTGGTGAAGGCCGTCTGGCAGGCCCCCGTCCACTGGTAGGGGTGCTTAGGGGAGGTGAGTTGGGTGAGGGGGCGTGCAATCTCGCTGAATCCCTTTACAAATCGACGATAATAGGTGGCGAGCCCCAAAAATGATCTGATCTCCGTCAGATTCCTTGGCCGTGGCCACTCCACTACGGCGCGTACCTTCTCCGGATCGGTGTGCACACCTGCCTCGCTGACGCGATGCCCGAGGTACCCCACCTCGCGTTGTGCGATGTAACACTTACGTGGCTTGAGCTTGAGATGAGCCGCTCGCAGTCGCTGGAACACCTCTCGAAGCCTGGACCAATGCTCAGACAAAGATCTACTGAACACTATCACATCGTCCAAGTAAATCAGGCACTGTTCCCATTGCAAGCCCCGCATCACCAACTCCATCAGCCGCTGGAACGTCACGGGCGCATTGGTGAGTCCGAACGGGAGTACTCGAAACTCGAATAGCCCCATCGGGGTGGTGAATGCGGTTTTCGGCCGATCCTCCTCCGCCATCTCCACCTGCCAGTACCCGGACGCGAGATCGAGGGTGGAAAAATATCGCGCTCCAGCGAGGCTGTCGAAGGTGTCGTCGATGCGGGGTATGGGGAAGGCATCGCCGAGCGTGACTGCATTTAGTTTACGGTAATCGACGCAGAACCGGGTTGACCCATCCTTTTTCGTCACTAGTACCACTGGGGCTGACCAGGGGCTCGCCGAGGGCTGAATTATGTTATCGCGAAGCATGTCCCCAACTGCCTCTTTGATTTGGGCGCGTTCGGGTGCGCCCACTCGGTACGCAGGGAGTTTGATGGGTCGGGCTGCACCGGTGTCAATTTGGTGCTTAACAAGATCGGTCCGACCCACGTCCGAGTCGTGTTCACTGAATACGTCGGCGTACTCCCGCAGTAACTCGCGCAGCCGATCGGCCTCTCCCTTAGGTAAATCCGCCCATGGTACATGTAACGCGTCGAGCAGGGGAATGACCTCGGCTCGGGGAGTCGGGCCGACTCGCCAGGCCAGGTCCTGGTCACCCTCAGAACGACCGGGGTCCTCAGCCCAGAGTGCAAACACCGAGTCGTTAGAGTGGCGTGCGTGCAGGGGGTGTACGGTGGCTATCGGGGTACGCCGCCGCAGTATCGCTGGGGTACTGTGGGGGTTAAACATCCGCATAAACAATCGGTCCCCATCTGCGTTTACCAACGTGGCGGATCCCACGACCCCATACCGTTTTGCCAACTCCGGGTGAGGAGTTAGCATTACCTCTCCTGATGGTCGGAGCGTGGGGTCGGTGGGGGATGTTGCCACCGGCACCAGCATCTCGGTGAGCGGGCCGATGGTGACTGCCGTTGCCAGGATAGCGGCCACAGGTGCGAAGCGGGGGCGCGTCGGTTCTCGTCCCAAGAACGGTATCCGCTCGCCGTTGCTCTCCATGGTGGCGCATCGCTGGCGGGGTTGCACGTTGAGTCCTAGCCGTTCTAAGAGTTCGGTACCTGCGATACACTCGTGACACAACGCACTCGACACGTAGAACTCCTGGGTGCACACCTGACTGCCTATGCGGACCTCTAGGGTGGCTCTCCCCAGCAGCCCCATTCCGGCTCCGCTCGCCGTGTGCAGCGCGCGGTCCGGTGCCTGCAGGTGACGCACGTCGACCCCGATCGCGCTGCAGTGCGCTGCGCTCACGAGCGAGGCCACCGCCCCCGTGTCCAGCAGGATTCGGGTACACACTCCGTTTACCTCCCCTTCCACCAGCGACGTGGCCCCCGTGATCCCTGCCACCAGCTCCCGTAGCCAGTCGCCAGGAGTCACCGTTTCCGTGGGCGTTGTTGCTGGAACCTGTGTGGAGATCACTCGCTCGCCATTATTCTCATCATCGTCTATTTGTATCGGGACCGCGTCGATTGCACCCCTAGTTGGTCCGCTCTCTAGGGGGCGTTGGAGTTTAACCCCCCGCGTCTGCCTAGCTCGGGTGATTTCAGGACAGTCCCTCACTAGATGCCCTCGGCGATCGCACATGTAACATGCTCGGGGAGGGGGGGCGGTTCCGTAGCGGGTCCCCTGTCCGCTCCCTCTCCCTCCCCCAGTACGCAGTTGCCCCACATCGGACTCTAATTGGGACACCCTCCCGGCTAGCCCCCCTACTGTCGAGCGTAGTTCCCCCATCTCAGACTGGAGTGCCTTCATATTTTTATTTGCTTCCTCGCGTGCTTGGGTTATCATATCTCCCACGCCGGCCTGTAACCCGGCTACCCACCCCGGGGTGGTCTCGCTGGGTCTCTGGGGCTCCCTTGCCCGTCCCCTTACTGCGAACGCGGGCTCTTCCTCCTCGTCGGAGAGTAGGCTCGCTACGGCGCACTCTCGTCCCCTCCCTCGAGGCTGCGCGCGCTCACCCGAGAGTTTCTCGCATTTGCGCGCGCGCTCGACGAGGGTGTTAAAGGAGAGTCGTGCACCGTCTACATTTGGCTGCCACCACGGGGTGTGTGCCAAATATCGCTGGATTTTACCAGCGGCGAGGCCCTCAATTATTTTTGCCTCGTACTCTGGGTACGCGAGCTGGGTCAACATGCGTACATCCTCGGCGTAATCTCGTAGATCTTCGCCGGGTTGGCGGCGGCGTGCCTCTAAGGCCGTCTGCGCATCCTCCTCGTCATAGGCGCCGAAGCGTCGTTCGAGTTCGCCCATTAATTTTTCCCACTGATTTTGTGCGCTTGCGGGCAAAGCTTCCACAAAGTCAGCTGCCCGCCCATCTAAATGTAGCTCTAACTGCTGCAACGCCTCCTCATCTGACCACCCATTAACCTTTTTCGCCCCCCTGATGCTGCGGGCAAACGATTTCCATGTTGGAATTCCTTTGCCCGTAAATGTGCATTTGATTTTAATCTGGGTTGGGGGGCCTCTTTCCCTTGGGGGTGCGGGGGATCGTCCCGTTTCTGACACCAATATGTGAGGATCGCTAGCCCCCGAGATCCCTCCCTCGGTACCCCTAACGGCCGGGTTAACTTCATTACTCGCCCCCTCGCTGCTAGGCGAACCGCTGCTGCGTTCTTCACCCATGGGGTGAGAGCCGTCGCTCCAGGATTCCCCTCCCCCGCGGGTCCGCGTAGTAGGCATGGTTAATTACGTACGCGCACACCCACACACAGCTCTGCGCGGCACTCACTCAACCCTGACCACTCACGCTAGGATCGCGCACCTGTATTATACACGTCGTGAACGTGCACGCACACACACATACAGCTCCACACGCGATACCCACTCTTGCGCCGCTCTGCGCCGCGCTCGCCGCTCACGTTATGATCGCGCACCTGGGGTACGCTGATTACGCACGCCGCGAGCTTACGCATACACAGTACCACACGCGTTCACACTTATAACACGAGATCACACGAGGCCACGATCAGCTATTGATGATTTATTGTCTGCTACGTGGGACTGGTTGTTGAGTCAGTATGAATCGACGAGGCTGCCTACTCTACTAACCCGGAACCTATTCCCTATTTATCGTTCACGAAACACTTTTACCTCCTTACTCACGGTTTGAGGCACTCGACGTTCCGTGGGTTTTCCTCGCTGCTTGCCTCGACACGTCGCACGGACGTCCGGAGGGCAGAGCTGGGGCAGTCCTGGACGTTGGCTTCTCGGAGCAAGAGAGCGATTTCCCCTTTGCGCTCCCCATTTATCCTCCCTACCTCAAAGGGAATGCGCTCCCCGCATTACCCCGCTCTCCCGATTACTCATACTAACAGCCTTATCCTTTAACTCCCCTAACAATGGTGCCTGCGTGTTTTCTAATTATGCTCCTCCATCACAATGCTTATTCCCTCTGCCTGCCCCGTCGATACTTGCGTGTGTGGGGTGTGTGAGATGCGTTTCCCCCGCGGTGGCCGAGTGGCCCCTCGCTGCGACCTTGCAACCTTAAGGCCGGTCGCAGCGCCGCGGTGCAAAGTAGCGTCGGGGGAGGTCGTCCAATTCCCTGGTCGCCGGAAATTGTGAAAGTTTAATCCCGATAAGGGCTTCTCGGATAAAAACCGGTCGGCCAGGTGACCTCCCCACGGAGCTCTATGGGGGGGGGGGGAATGCGTGCGGGTGTGTTCGTGTGAGGTGAGGTGAGGGGGACGCGGGCTCGGCTCCGTCGCTTGGTGGTGGCGAGGTCTTAGATGGGGCGCCTGCTGAACGGCTTCGTGGCGGCGGCATGACACATTCTCTGTTTTTTGCAGAGGTTCAAGGTTAAAATGAGTTCTAGATACACAAAGACTCACACAGAGATCCATAGATTAGCACCGTTGGTTACATATGTTTTGAAAGACGTTCAACGTACACACAGAGAGCTAGAGATTAGCACGGTTGGCTATGTATGGTGTGAAAGAAGTTCCAGATACACACACAGACTCGGAGCAAGTTTGAGTCGCGTGTAGTCGTGGGCTCGTGGAAATTGAACAGGCGCGTGTTGCTACTGACAGTAGTTGAATACGGTTGGATATACGCAGATAGACAACAACCGCCATTCGCAACCAAGTGGTGGTGACGTCACCACAACGTTTGTGCCAGGCTATGTGTACCTTGAGGCCACGCAAAGTGTCGAACGCCCACCGGCAGGTCACGGGGCAGACCCAGGTGCCACGGGTCGACTGAGATGAATGGCTTATGCCAACTTGCTGTGCTTTAGCCACCCGGCTCTCCGCTCGTTGTTGTGAGCATCGCACCTCCGCCATCCATTGTTGTTGGAGGGCGACTGCCTTGGGATGAACTGTGTAGACTCGTCCTAAGCCATCAGATTCACCGTCAGCAGCACGTCACTTCCATTTTTTTAGCAGTCCATGTATAGTAGCAGGGAACTTAATGGTAGAGCAGGTTGGCAGCAAATGGGTCACATGGGCACAAAACCAAGAACGCCATATCTTGTGGAGCCAGGGCCTGTTGTTGGGCATTTCCACTGGTGACGTAGATGCGTTGACCATTTTGGAGGTGAAGTACCGAATGGACGACTGAGGGAATGGTCATAAATGGGGTAGCCAAGAATTCTGCAAATGGCCTCAATGTTGCTGATGTATCTTCCTTGGAAAAAAGTTTGAGCTCATGCACACTTTGCCCCTCTGTTTTGTAATGCAAAGACAGCCATGTCAGAGCCTTTGTTGATGTATTTGCAAACATATTTGATGGCTTTTTTTAGAATAGCAGAATTTCACGGTAAAGTGGGCCTGGAAGATCTTGCACAGAAGAGGGCAGTAGGGAACGATCCACCGGTTGTGAACCTTAATTAGCGAGTTAGTGGCAGGTCTGAGCGTTGTTTGAAATCCACCATGCTCAGTATTTCTGACGATATAGAGAATAGCCATCATGGGCCGACTGAATGTCTTTCAAGTAGTTCCGTGGATACCTGTTGGTACACCTGTGGTCTTGCATACATGGCGCATTTGGATAGAACTGGGCACATGGGCCATGGACCATTTGGTTGCAGACCACATAGAAAAAAGGGCAGGGTCTGGATGGGGGTGAGATAGCTCAGCACTGATAAATGTGTCAATGTGACTTACATGAATTGTTTCCCTCATCCATAACAAAATGTGAGCATGAGAAAGACGACGTTTTTGCCACCCAATGGTGTGCAAGTTACTGCTTTTCTATCCAAACACGCCGCCTTCGTTGCTCGAAATAAGCATCATGAGGTCATAAACTTTGAATTTTAGACCCTCGCTAAGATGTCATGCCTGTCTGGTGGCTTTTGGATTGGATAAAGGTAAACTTGGATCTCCTTTCATTTGGGATTGCAAGTGAAGGTGATGAAGAGATAGGGCGTGGCATATTGGCTGATGTACGTCATGGCATCCCGAGTCTTCTCAAGCATGTATCTTGGTGGAGCTGTGAAGGATGAAGGCAAAATAACTAATCAGCCAACATTGTGACAGTTTGCATCTTCTTCGGCATTGATGGCGTCCCAGAGATGAGAATAATGTTCACACGCAGGCGGTTTTGATTCAGTAGAATGTAAAGAAGGCGCTCACTCTCAATGTTGGCATACTCATCGACAACATCCTGATGAAAGAGGTTGGCGCACCATAATGTGGTGTCCTCCTCTGTCCATGATCACGAAGGAATATACGTTTTTTTAGAGGAGACAGTTTCGTGAGGATGTCTTTGTCCTGCAGCTTTGTAATTGGAGAAATCTTGATGTGGTACCCATCTTGGCCTTTCGACAGGAAAATGTGTTATTGTAGGGCATCGTATACTCTGTTAGTGTCAAGAAATTGTGCGATGGTGTTTTCTTGGTATGGAAGAACAATGTCTCTCTCACAATGATCCTCACCCACCGTAAGAAAGCAAGGTCAACAATATTTGGGGCATTGAACCTCCCTGCGTGCTCCCCGCTTTGGTGGAAAGTAAAGGTGCGGTACGGAAAAATGTAAATGGGTGATGTTCCCACGAATGTAATAAAACGAGACGAAATGCAATGGGCTGTAACTAATAAAGTCCAACGTATTTAGCAGTATAACGTATTAATCGGCATCGCAGTATGACGTATTAGTAAATAGCGTGACGTGCGCAATCGAAACAATAGAAATGCATTAAAATAAGATGAAATAAGCTTACATTAAAGAGCAGCAGTACGTACAGGTAAGTTGAGAAGTAGGGTACAGTCTAGATGATAAACTTGCAGTATGCCGACTCAATGACATAAGCATTTCTACAGTAGACATAAAAAGCTGGCAATACGGTCAGCAGCTAAAAAAGCAGGATACAGTCGACATGAAAGGCTGGCAGTACACTGAGTGAGGTAAAGAAGCAGGCAACAGATTATAGACTGGCATACACTCAATGCCCAAAAGCAAAATTAGCAGTGTAGATAGTTTAACATGTAGGCTTTCGCGACCAATATTATTTATTATAAACATTTTTGGGTTAGATCGCGTTATGTATAAATGTGTCGTAACCCTCCACCACCCGACACGGCCAATCAGCAAAAAAGTGTCACGTTGACAAAGACAAAAAGTTCCCTACTTTAGCCCACCGGTGTGTTGAAGAGTGAATTCACGTTTACAATTTTTGAGTACGACGTTTCGCTGATAATTACATCCAGTATCATCGGGCAATTCGCCAGAATGGTGCCAGTGCACTGACGGTAATTAATGAGCAGGCAGCAGGCAACAGCACGGATTGGCAGTACACCGTCTCAGCTTCATAAAAACACAGCTAAACAAGAAAATATTTAGCAACCAAATAATGAAATATTAGTTTTCTGCACACAAACATTATTATTGTAATATTTGCCAACTTATTGGTTTCATAATAGTAAACAATAAGCCTGAGTTCTTAGCGAAAGATTCAATAAAATTGTACTTTACATTGCTGTGGTGAGGCCTAGTCCCGTGCAGAGCACGCGGCCTCACCTAGATTGCTAAGCCGGAGGAGGTGACACATTGCCAGGCTGGGGGTTGGGCCGCTCTCCCTACCCACGCTGCAATAATGCCATCTAAGCGCTCTAATATTAATATCTATGGACTTTATAGCAGTAACTGCATGCATTGGGGTGGGGGGGGGGACATAAGACTGTGAAGAATGAACCTCAGCGTTGTGTGTATATTTTGTAACCATTGTTAACGCAAATGAAAATTTTTATCGATCGTGTGTGCGTTGGTAGGGATCCAATTGCATGCGTTGTCCCGCGGCGGGCGGCAAAACTACATAAATAATGAAATATCGCAAAAAATCGATAATTAAACTAATTTAAAGGTGACGGATGTGAAAAAGGAATAGTGCTTGCCAACCGCAGGGCTTACAGCGTGGTACCTGGCAAATCGTTTTCGTAAACCCCACTGTTAGAGAGACAAATCCCTCGCAAGCGCGTGAACACACAGGCAGGCAAAAAATGACATTTATATATAACACACTACTTTAATTGTGACGAACGCTGCACTTTGTCGTTTTCATGCAGGGGGCGCTGTAAACCTACGTGCCCCCTGCTTGAACGACGGAGGCGCAGGGACAGACGTTCGATCACGTTGGAATCGATCTGCAGACGGCGGTCTTCTGGCACGGCTAGCTCTGTGTCGCCTTATCTCGATTCCGTGATCCCAACCAAGTCCGCATCGAACCGAATCCCGGTAAGGCCATTTACCTCACGACAAGAGAAAATTCACACCAAATGTCGTTTTCAATTAAGTCTTCCAGATGTGAAATGATATAAGCTTTTAATCAATACAACTATCTAATAAAAAAATAACAGTTCAAAGTTGTTTCATTTTAAAACTTCAAAACAGAGCATCGGGAGTGTGCGTGAATGCGTCGTTCGTGTGCAATTTTTTTTGTGATTTTCCTGGCCGAAAGCCGTAAATAGTTGAGGGGCACCGCAGGCGGTCCTGCTTGCTTCAACCCATGGTTGTGAACATCCACACGTTAATTGGCAAGGACCATTTATTGTCCTAGTTCGCCAACATATAAGACGTCATGCAAAATACGAATGAGTGTTGTTGTGCAGAATGCATCTACTATATGTGCTCTGCCTTGTAACCGAATACAAATCTGTACCAAAAATGCATTTCAAATGTGCTTTTAAAATTACCTCTGTTGTATCTATGCCCTGTTTTCCGTTATTAATATTAAGAACAATAAAAAAAAGAATTTTGTTTTTTTATATATCTATATATATATTTAAATTAAATAATGAAAACAACCCACTACTCCTCACAAGCACACCAGGAATCTGTGAAACGGGGAGGGCCATTAAACGGTAATAATTCGGGCACATAGAGGTCAGAGACCTCCAGATGGACAAAAGGTCGATGGCCTAACCTCCCAAGACATCTAGAGATGCACAGATAAGGTGCAGAGCAGAGAAAAACAACTGTTGCAACTCGCGTTTTCTTTAACGTTTTCCTTACCGAAAAGTAGAAACTTAACAAAAATAATTACTCGTATTCACCGTACATATATATATCATATTGTATTGTATGTTCTATCTACATGACCTTACCAAAAACTAAAGAATACGAATCCCAGAAAGCTTAAGTGGGAACTTAGTTACACTTAACCTCAGGACATTAAAAATAACTCAGAATAAACACCAATCCCTGGAGACAAACGCATAACTAAACTTGGCAGAACCCTCAAAATAATGATGTAACGAGGATCATCACGAATATTCATTAAACATAGACCGAATAATAATCACGATATACTAAGACCGAGGGAACTCATAAGAAATATCACGAATAAATGTAACACACAGGACCACATAAATGTATTGCATAAATCTCCTCGACCACCTTTGTCTTCCAGCGGTTGGCACAAACACACGCGTGCCATAAAAAAAAACGTATGGCGGGGCCTGGCCTCAGGATGACCCACGCTGGAGGAGCAAGAAGGGAGTCAAAGGGTCGCGAGGATGGGGGTCTGTGCCTGACATTCCGAGGGCATCTGTTTTTCTTGTTTGTTTTTCTCTCGCAAGAGACACGGAGAGAGGAGAGGGTGTTTACGTTTTTGAGTTAAACACACGCGCAGGGTGCTCCGACGACGGAGCACAGCCATCTTTGTCTCCCCGCAGCACGGACAGCAAGATTTGCACACGCGAGCAAATAACATTTCCCATAGGGAGATCGGGCCACGATGAAATACCGTGAACACGGTTACGGCATACCTTGGGTCGCTTGCAATCAAATCACAATGATACTAGGCAGCCGAATGAGTCATTTCAACTTCCAAACCAAAAAAAAAACAACTTACGCTGTGTGAGACAAAGGATATAACGCCCAGAGCGAGGGAGGGGATCATTAAGCTCGCTTAACGCGTAGGTCTTCGCGACAAATATTGTTCATAATCGGAGACGCGTATTGTGATTGTGTAACCTCGGTGCGAACGAGAATCGTCGGTCTGGTTCAATGGATAACTCGTGTGGGGCACCAGTTCGCGAAGAAGCCCCCACCCCTCCTTCCAGAATGATTACACAGCTGTGTCTTTAAAACTAATAAACACACACACGACACATACGGACGCACATGACACACACGGACGCAGATGTGTTCACCCCCACAAAAAGATATATGACCCGGCCTTTGAACAACTCAGGAAACCGAGTGGATTTTTCCCATATAAGCGGAGGCAAAATCCATTCAACTCAGATCTTCAGGGCTCCGGCCCCACCACAGATCTCCAGGGCTTCGGCCCCACCACAGATCTCCACGGGGCTTCGGCCTCCATCTCCTCTCGTCGCCGCCAACGAAGCTCTTTCGTCATCCAAAAGGACGAGGTTCGCGGGGTAGCGACGTGCATCGACAAGCCGAGGTGCTCGCCTGCCGCACACGAGTGAACGAGCTTCAACCCCCTTGTCGTGCCGCCACGCCGAGGTGCCCGCCTGCCCGCGCAAACGAGCGCGGCCGCGCCGTCAGTCACCGTACGGGGTCAGCCGAGGGAGGAGTCAGAAAGCAAGCCGCTCACCGCAGCCGCGCAAGCAAGAGGGTCCTTGTCCGAAAGTCGTTCGTACCCACATCTTCCCCCCACTCATAGACCCACACACGCACGCATCGACGCCCCACTCACCTACGAGACTATCTATTTCACCCATACCATTGTATCAACCCTAGTCAATTATTTGAAGACTAATTATCAATTACTTGAACCATCAGCTGGCCAGGAGGAATCGTGGCCCATCGAGTGATTAAAAGTCCGTCGGGTATAAGAGTGAGGTTATTTTCCTTGCCTTTTTCTTTTGTTCCGCTCATCGTATAGGCGATCAATAGATTCGTCGAGGCAAACTCAAAACTCTCAAAATCCTCATTACGAATCGACCCGTTTACAGAGAGAGAATATCTTGTCAAACCGGTTTCTTTGTCATAGAATCTCGCCCAAGAATTAATCAAAGCAGAGCCGATACTCTCTCTCACAACACGCATCCACCCACCCTTGTCTCAAACATTTCGTTAAAAGGATTATATACTTGCCGATGAATCTATTGACGTATACTTTCGCCTCTGGGGTATAATAAGTTGCTTTTATTGCCTTCATATGAATATCGTTGCATGCCTGTTTTAAAACTCCGCCAGTCGCCGGTTGTGCTCGATACATGGGGGAACTACTGAGTTGTCTGGTGGGAAAGTAGAAATTACGGTTGTTAGAAGAGTTTAGCCATTCAATTTCGTTAATTGCATAATCTCGCCAATGAATAAGTGTTTTAGTCATTCATTTGAGTTAATTGCATAATCTCGCCAACGAGTAAGAGTTTTAGTCATTCATTTTCGATAATTGCATAATCTTGCTCACGAATTTAATGACGTATGTTTTTGACTTGCATGCTAGAATGTCACATGTTTGTGTAATAACAGCCATAGAGGGTTCACGTGGGGATTGGCTTGCCGGTCCTGCTTTGTAGCCAATAAGGGATGAGCCAGGGAGCATGGCCTCGGCGTGATCACGGCATGTTAGCAGGGGTGATTGGCCTGGCCAATCGGGGCCTCAGCTAATGGGGAGCCGGATCAGAGGCGTGGTCCCGGGATTGACAGGGAACCATCGGGAATGGTCAACGCTGTCTATGGAGGATTGGCTGAGGGGTACCACGTGACGAAGGGATTAAGAGAGAGAGCAGTCGTGAGCAGACTTGGGAACGAGAAGAGCAGGAGTCACGCGCGTACGGGGGCTCTGGATGCCACGTGCGCGGTGGGGACTTGGCGGGAAGTCTGCCCTCTCTCCGTTGTCTGTCAGCAACGGAGAGTGTGTGTGAAGTGTAACTGTGGAAGTTGAAAATAAAGAGGACTGATTCCGGAAGCCGTCTTAAGAAGGTTTATTACATTGGTGTCAGAAGTTCTTCTGCGACCGTTTGGACGATCGTCAAGATGTCCAAGCACCTCAGAAAAAAGAACCTGCCAGAGCCTCCATCGGAGGAAGAGGTCGAGACGGATGAAGATGAGCTGTTGGGGGCTACAGCCCCTATGCCGCCTGCTGATACTGCTCTCCTCGACGCCTCTCAGCGTCGACTGGGAGAAGATGCGACCACCGCAGGAACGAAAGACGGATGGCGGCTGATGGCGGAGCAGATCGAGTCGTTACGCGCCATTCTGCTAAGTCTGGTGACCGCGGTGGCGTCCTCACCAGCCGTGGGTCGCCAGATTGCGGATCAGCTGGACGCCGCGGGAAGGGGTCCTACAAAAGAATCTGAGTCCGCCATTGCTCCTGCCACGCGGGAAGAAGCCGTCGTTTTGGGCGGGGCGGCTGCGCTGGAGCCGTCGTCCGCCATTTTGGGCGCGCCTGCCGCCACGCGGCCGCCAGACGCCATTTTGGCTGCGACGGGTGGAGCGCGGGAACCGAAGTCGGAGACGCCCGTGGCGCACGCTTGCCACCGCGGACATCGCCTTCCACAGATTAAAGAATTTATCGCCGGGGGCGATTGGAGTGCGTTTACGTGGTGCTTCGAGTCAGCCTTTAGATCCGTGCATTGGACGGAGGAAGAGGCGCTGGGAGCGCTACCTACACTGCTTGATGATGTTTCTCTGGGAGTCTTCCGCTCCATCCCGGCGTCCAAGAAGAAGACGCTGCGAGATGCGTTCGCAGAGATGGCGGAATTTTACAACCCACCGACGTCAGCCACCAGAAAATTTATGTCGCGTTGCCGAGGATTGGAGGAGTCGCCTTTGGCTTATCGGGGGGCGTTGATGGCGCTGGCCATGGCTGCCTATCCCGACGCGACGGCCGATCATTTGGATCCTCTCATCCTTTCCCGTATGCTGGAGTTGTCTCAGGAGCTCAACATTTCTCTACCAGTGTGCGGCCACGAACCGCTTACATCGCGATGGGTGGCGCGCTGCCTGGACGCTAAGTTTAACATCAAGCGCTGGGACCAGATGGAGGCGTGGACGGGGAAACACGAAATCGACGGGCTGCCCTTGGGGTGGTCTCCACGACGGGTTGTCCACTGCTCCGACGACTCTGGCGACGACGACGTGCTGGCTGCTGCTGTTCCGCACGGGATTCCGGGATGATGGCTGCGCGACCAGCGTGGTGACTACGCAGGCCGTCCACGTGCGGGGGCCGGGTCATCCAACCGCCGGCCAACGACGGCCGCGTGTTTCAAGTGCGGCAGACGAGGCCATTTCGCCCGCGACTGCCGACCTCTGCTTTCGCCTCTTCCGCTGAGGGGACCTCCATCTCCTCCACCTGCTGCGGAACTGCAACAACCTCGGGCGAGTCGGCACAAATCACACACCCGGCAGGTCATGTCACATCATTCATCCACTCGCACTCACTCTTACACTCCTAATGATAATTTTACTTCTCCTGCACCATTTACACGCTCTGCTACACAGTGGAAGGAATTGGCTCGTAGGGTTGTGGCTGCGGCGTCGGGCTCGTCGACGGTACGGGGTACCATCGACGGCGTTGACGTCCGTATTTTGGTGAACTCTGGCGCATCTGCCACCATCATTTCGGATGTTATTTTTCATTTGTTGTCCATTCCTACGTCGCGGATACGCAGGGTTAATGATGCGTGTGTAGCCGCAAATGGGGGTAACATGGGTATCTGCGGTCAGGTAGATGTGAGCATCGCTATCGGAAATATTACCGCCGCAGGACCTGTGTTGATCTCTCGCGCGCTAGCTGTCCCATGCTTGCTTGGTACTGATTTCCTGCGCCGGATGCCGCTGAAAATACGGGTCGACCAGGATTGTTTGGAAATGCCGGGGGGTCGTAGGATGGCGTTCCTGCCTTCCCTACTGGCCAGTGCGCCTACAGGTAACGCAGTTACTGCCGTGGTCGCTGCTACGGTGGAGGTTCCGTCGGGAGCGCAGATGCTCATTCCGCTGCGTTACCGAAAACCCCTTCGAATTGGAAGGGATGCGAAGGGCGTGCTATTATCCCCATCAAATTCGGTAGCTAAATCTTTTTCTTTGGCGGCGGCACAAACGATCGTGCGACCAGGTCAGGCACCTTTCATACAGGTGTTGAATGGGGGACCTGACCGCGTTGTTGTTCCGGAGGGATCGGTGTTGGCTCACGCCACTACCGATTTCGCCTCTTGTGACGAAACGCCGCGCGCCCGGATACCCGCTGGTGGGCCTCCACGCGATTGTTCGCAAGAACGCTGGATCACAGATTTATGCGGGGAAAAGTCTTCTTTGTCGAATGAGCAAAGGAATGCTCTGCATTCATTATTGCTACGGTACGTGGATGTTTTCAGCAAAAATGATTTGGACCTCGGCCGCACGTCGCTTTTGTCGCACCATATTGACACCGGTGCTGCACCTCCCATCTGTATGCACCCTCATCGCATGAGCCCAGCGGAAAGGAAACACGTGCGCGGAGCAGTAGACGAATTGTTAGCAGCGGATATTATTTCGCCGTCCAACAGCCCTTGGGGCGCGCCCGTTGTTCTGGTTAAGAAAAAAGATGGTGGTACAAGATTTTGCGTTGATTTTCGCCGGTTGAACAAAATTTCGGTGGCGGACGCGTACCCTTTACCGAGGATGGATGACTCATTGGATGCTTTATCGGGTGCTAAATTCTTTTCCACCCTCGATCTGTCCTCGGGCTTTTGGCAGCTTCCCCTCGATGACGAGTCAAAAGCCAAAACGGCATTCCGCACGCCGCAAGGTCTCTTTGAATTCAATCGGTTGCCTATGGGCTTGAATGCGGCTCCGGCGACGTTTCAACAGCTTATGGAATTGGTGTTGGCTGGACTACAGTGGGAAACGTGCCTCATATATTTAGACGATATCATTGTTTTCAGCCGCACGTTCGAGGAACACCTCCAACACCTAGAGACGGTTTTCCAAAGAATGCGGGCGGCTGACCTGAAGTTTAAGCCTAGGAAATGTCACCTTTTGCAACACTCCGTCCATTACTTGGGTCATATTGTCAGCTCGGACGGCGTGTCCACTGACCCTCTGAAAACCAAATGTGTTCGGGAGTGGCCCACACCCACTTCCGTGGGTGATGTTCAGCGGTTTATTGGATTCGCTTCCTATTATCGCCGCTTCGTTAAGAACTTTGCGACGTTGGCGAAACCATTACACGTTCTAACGGGCAAAAATCAAAGGTTTAAATGGGGAGCGGAGGAAGAAAGTTCTTTTCGATCACTTCGGGATCACCTCGCCACGGCGCATACGCTCGATTACCCAGATTTCTCACAGCCGTTCATCCTTGATACGGATGCTAGTGATATCGGCATTGGGGCCGTTTTGTCGCAACGTAAGGACGGGGTTGAGCGAGTGGTGGCGTACGGCAGCAGGGTTCTGTCCCCTGCGGAAACGCGATACTGCGTGACAAGGCGGAAACTTTTGGCGATTGTGCATTTTGTTCGATTGTACCGGCCGTACCTGTACGGAAGGAAATTCCTCGTTCGCACTGATCATGCGGCTTTGCAATATTCCTTGAAATTGGACCAGACGTCAGGCCAATTGGCTCGGTGGTTGGAATCGTTACAGGAATTTTCCTTCCATATTACGTATCGTAAGGGAGCCCGTCACGCGAACGCTGACGCGCTCTCAAGGCTGCCACCCATTCCTCCGTGCACTTGCCTGACGGGCACGCACCGCTGCGCGGCACCGGCCGCCTCGCCCTGCCCGGTTATGGGGGCGATAGCGAATGAGGACGACGCAGGGGCGAAAGCGAATGAGGACGACCAGCAGGTGTCGGTGGACACCGATGATACCTTACGGCTGCCGCACGCGGTCTGGTTACGTGAGCAGGAGGCGGATGCCTCGCTGTCTCCGCTACGGAAATTAATAGGGAAACAAAAAGCTCAATTGGCGGGATGGAAGTGGCAGATGTTCCGAGGCAAGTCGGGACTGTTAATGTGCACCGACGGGTTGTCTGACCGACCACGCTTGGTCGTGCCTACTTCGCTTCGCTACGACCTGCTTCGCGCTCTGCACGCTGATAAGTTGATGCACCTCGGCGTCCAAAAGACTTTGGCCGCGATGCAAAAGGATTTTTTCTGGGCCGGCATGACGGCAGACGTCAATGACTTTGTCCACTCATGCCATGATTGTGCGAAGAGGAAACCGCCTCGGAACCACTATGTACCGCCATTACGTTCCATTGAGGTGTCCCGCATCAACGAATTAGTTGCTCTGGACATTCTGGGCCCGTTTTCCCCGTCGGCTAGGGGCAATAAATACCTTCTGGTCGGGCTGGAATATTTTTCTCGATGGCCGATGGCCTGGCCTCTACCCGACCAAACGGCAGCGTCCATCACCGACGCTTTCTTGAACGGGTATGTCATGGACAAGGGGGCACCTGAGAGGCTGCTCACAGATCAAGGGCGGAACTTCTCCTCTAAATTGCTTAAGGAGGTTTGTGACGCGCTGGGTACAAAGAAAATTCGCACTTCCCCATACCATCCACAAACAGATGGTATGGTGGAACGATTCAACCGTACCCTCTCGGCTATGCTTTGTCACACGGTCAGTGAAAAGCAAACCGATTGGGACTTGCACATACCGGGCGTCCTAGCGGTATACCGCATGGTTCCACACACGTCCACGGGATACTCACCATTTTTTTTTTATGTATGGCCGTGAGAATGTTCCACCCATCGATGTGCAACTGGGTAAGCTGAGTAAACAACCGTCCCGCTCCTTGCCTGATCACATGCGGGACTCGCTTGAACGAGTTACGGAGGCGCGAGAGGCTGCCAGGTGTGCGACGGCCCGTGCCCAGGCAAGGAACGAACGGTATGCGCGTCGATCGCGTACTCGCATGCCTTGGTCAGTGGGAGACCTGGCGTGGCTCCACTGCCCCCAGGTACCGGCGGGCACATCCCCTAAACTGCACAGGCCGTGGCGGGGGCCCGTGACGCTGGTAGATGTTCGGAACTCACAAAGTATCCGCGTTCAGTACGGAAAACGTCGGTGGTATGTTCAATCCTCGCGGCTTAAACCCTATGTTGACGCGCGTGTCGGTCCTTCATCCCCACTAGCTGACCTGCCGGGTTCTGCCGAGCCGATTACGCCGATTGCCACGCCCGTTGATCCCAAGGGGGACTGTGTTGTGCCCCCTACAGATGAACAGGTTCTGAGGGCCGTGGAAGCCCCCGCTGCCCCCCCCTCCAACGGGGCCTGCCCTGGACATGACCAAGAACCAACAACCTTCTTCTTCTTCAAGCCAACAACCTCCTGTCGATCTGAAAGCAAAGCGACCATGCGCTGGAAGCAGAGAGGGTCCCGCGTCGCGTACGCGATCGAAATCTCTCCCGTTTCGTTAACGTTTGATCGTCTAGCTGTTCTCCCTGTCGTTACCGCGCTGCAGGGGCGCCCTAATGTATGTCGGGTTTTTTTTTTCATGGATGACTGTTTTTAAGTGTTGTTCAGCGTGGGGACGCCGTTTCACCCTTTATTGTTAAATGCACCTTGGTGCCCTACTAAGATGTTTTACGGAATGGGGGGGGGGGGGGTGATGTAATAACAGCCATAGAGGGTTCACGTGGGGATTGGCTTGCCAGTCCTGCTTTGTAGCCAATAAGGGATGAGCCAGGGAGCATGGCCTCGGCGTGATCACGGCATGTTAGCAGGGGTGATTGGCCTGGCCAATCGGGGCCTCAGCTAATGGGGAGCCAGATCAGAGGCGTGGTTCCGGGATTGACAGGGAACCATCGGGAACGGTCAACGCTATCTATGGAGGATTGGCTGGGGGGTACCACGTGACGAAGGGATTAAGAGAGAGAGAGAGCAGTCGTGAGCAGACTTGGGAACGAGAAGAGCAGGAGTCACGCGCGTACGGGGGCTCTGGATGCCACGTGCGCGGTGGGGACTTGGCGGGAAGTCTGCCCTCTCTCCGTTGTCTGTCAGCAACGGAGAGTGTGTGTGAAGTGTAACTGTGGAAGTTGAAAATAAAGAGGACTGATTCCGGAAGCCGTCTTAAGAAGGTTTATTACACTATGAGATCTCTTTTACCAGTGGCAAAATATAATGGTAGGTTTTTACCCTTTTAACTGGTACAAAACTGACACCTTTATTCAAGGCATCATGTTTGCAATGACCACAACACAAGTAGTCAATAAAGCAAACAAAAAGAAGCAACTCTGATAAGGATAATAATATGCACTGTCCTTGAAGTTGATTGGCCCACACCCGAGACGGCTTTCTTTAGAGCCTAGTCCCCATTGGTGTAGGGCCAGATGACACCAGAAGGCGTACAACTCAAAAACAGTGCAATATCAGTGGGGACTAGGCTCTAAAGAAAGCCGTCTCGGGTGTGGGCCAATCAACTTCAAGGACAGTGCATATTATTATCCTTATCAGAGTTGCTTCTTTTTGTTTGCTTTATTGACTACTTGTGTTGTGGTCATTGCAAACATGATGCCTTGAATAAAGGTGTCAGTTTTGTACCAGTTAAAAGGGTAAAAACCTACCATTATATTTTGCCACTGGTAAAAGAGATCTCATAGTGTAAATGTTTACCCCGAACTCTCAATACTCTGATATTGCACTGTTTTTGAGTTGTACGCCTTCTGGTGTCATCTGGCCCTACACCAATGGGGACTAGGCTCTAAAGAAAGCCGTCTCGGGTGTGGGCCAATCAACTTCAAGGACAGTGCATATTATTATCCTTATCAGAGTTGCTTCTTTTTGTTTGCTTTATTGACTACTTGTGTTGTGGTCATTGCAAACATGATGCCTTGAATAAAGGTGTCAGTTTTGTACCAGTTAAAAGGGTAAAAACCTACCATTATAAGGTTTATTACATTTGTTTAGAATAAAATTGTTAACACAGAAGCATAGAGTGTTCCTTCGAAGTCCATGCCAAACTGTCTTATTCATAAGAACTGTTACCTGCGATGAGATATGAAGTTGGAGACCTAAAATAACATAACACACACTAAGATAATCAATAAATGTTTAATCAATGATAATCGTGTTATCCTGATTGATACAACTCTGGATAAACGAAACTAAGCCTAATTATCATAACTGCACACATTTAACATAATCGCAAGCATTCGCATAAATTACGATTATCTCAGTGATTATCATAATTTATGCATATAAATACACACATTAACATAATTTATGCGATTTGCAAATTTTTCGGAAAATTATTAATTTTTATTATTTTTATCAAAATTTCATGATTCCAACATATACAACACCTCCTTGCTATGAAGCAGATCAGCAGACACGAAATCTTTCATTTATCGATCTCTCCACGAAACAAAGGAATGTTTTACACAAACTATAACTAGCACAGACTTCTGGGAGTGCGTCATTGATTCAGTGCAAGCCACCTTGTTGTATCTATGCCCCTTTTTGCCAATAATATTTTTTTTAATAGACACGGGGGAAACTTTGTAGCAAACAAAAAGAAAAAAAAAAACCTTGTTCCCCGCTTCCACGGGAAGATGCACGCACACCGCTTCAAAAGGCCAGAAAGCATGAAAGACAGCCATAAAATGTCATGAAACCTCACCGAATTGCACACAAGAGGAAAAGGGGGGGGGGGAATTGCAAGAGGGTGTTAAGAAAATACGCACACTTCAAAAAGGCCCCCTCACAATACAAGAAACAGGCGCCACGAGAAATATAATTATATTCTTAACGGCTAAAAAAATAGAATTGGCAACAAGAAAGCAAACAGACGGGTTTTGAGCCATATTAATTAAACAAAGTTACCAACTTAACCATGAAAATTAAGCAAACATTATCTATCCTCGCTCCAATTGGAAACCAGACTACAGTCTGCACCAGGGGGTCGTGAATCCTCATTTGTTAATTCAATACTGACATTATTTCCCATTAATAATTTTCTACGCGGCCTGACCGAAGCATCAAATAATAATTATGGCAGTCAGGGTCACTCCTAAGCCAAAAACAAATTCCCTAGCCCCGGGATATCAGATAAAATAATAACAGGCTAAGTCACAAATCGTGAATAAACACAAAACCAAATAAGTATGAAATTAGAGAGGATCTCCTAGGAGAGTTAAGGGTGGAGAAGTCTATCATAATTAACCAACATGCAACACTCCAGGAAAAGGGGGCTCAGAGCCGTCTTTGTCTTCCCGAGAGGAACGGCCACAGTGCAGGCACAAACAAAGCAGGGAAATGGCCCTCATAAAAAGTTTCATGGCGAGCGGAGAAGGTGCCCACGAGAAAGGAATTCAACAGATGTCTCTATAAAAAAAACACGCGCCGTACGGGCGCAGGACTGCAGCGAGTGGGGAGAGGGAGCCCGACTGTCTTTGTCTCCCCGCAGCACGGACAGCAAGATTTGCGCACACGAGCAAATAACATCTCCCCATAAAGAAATCAAACCACGATGGAAATACCGTGAACACGGCTACAACATACCTTGCATCACTTACAATCAAATCACAATACTAAGCAGCAAAGTGAGTCTCATTTTAACTTCCAAAGCAAACGAACAACTTAAAGCTGTGTGAAACAAAGGATAAACGCCCAGAGCGAGGGAAGGGATTATAGAACTCGCTTAACGCGTAGGCTTTCGCGACCAATATTATTCATAATCCAAAGCCAAAACGTTATGATTTTGCAATCTCGGTGCGAACGCGAATCGTCAGTCTGGTTTAGTTTGAGGACTCATATGTAACGACGTTTCACGAGGAAACCCCCACCCCTCTTTCCAGAATTATTACGGACAGCTGCTTCTTTGAAGAACCTTATTCCTCCAATAAATCGCACACACGGACACACACACGACACACACGGACACAGATGTGTCCACGCACACAAACAAAAAAAGAATTATATGGTTCCGGCCTTTGAACTAAAAAAAAACAGAGTGGATTTTCCCGATATAAGCCGAGGCAAAATCCCAACAACGATATACCATCGGGGGTATACCACCGGGGGTCAGCGTCCCACCAAGGCTCAGCCTCACCTCGTCTCGTCACTGACTACGAAGGAGCTTTCTCGTCATCCAGAATGGCGATGTTCGCGGAGTAGCGACGTGCATTGACAAGCTGAGGTCTGCACCACCTACGAAGAATCGCTACACTGAGCCGCCGAACTGCGAGTGAAACTGACGGAGATTCCAGTTATCATTCTCGAGCCAACGAAGACATCCAACGTCCACCCAGCAACGAACGAAAGCATCGTTCATCGCCAGAGCGACAACCAGCAAGCAACCTGGAGAAAGGGCGGAAATCGCCAAGCGTCGACCAAGTGAGCAAAGCAGAAAGCACGAAGCAGTGGGGAAAGCCTGATTGAATGGCCGCGAGGAAGAGGACAGCGCCAGCGCATGCGCCGTGTGTTTAATACGCACACACAGATCGACCAGCACCAACGAGAACCGACTCGTCATCCAGCAGTGGAGAGAGAGAACGAGTCACCTCGCCATCAGAGCTAGAGAACGGCACCGCGCCGTCAGAGTATGGGTGCCTGCGCCGAGGGCCGCCAAGCACCACCCCGCGACCAAGCCTCTCCGCGAACCGTAGCGGGCCGACGCCGCTCATCTCCCAGCGGAGAAAGTCGCGGCTGCAACCCGCACGGGCGAGAGGAAATCTCCGAGTCGGTCGTATCACCTCTCCCACTCACAAACTCAAGGAAGCACATACACACACACACACACATCTACTTTCCCCGGGGCATGCAAGAATTTATCCAAGAGACAATCCACCTCTCTCACAATGGGACCAACCCTAGACAATCATCAGAAGACTAATTATAAAGTTTGAACACCAGCTGGCCGTGAGGAATCGTGGCCCTCTGAGTAATTAAGAATCCGTCAGTTATAAGAGTGTGAAGTTTTTCTTGCCTTTTCATTTTCGTTTCTCTTATCGCATAAACGACCAATAGATTCGTCAATGCAAACTAAAACTCTCGAAATCCTCATTGCGAATCGACACGTTTACAGAGAGAATATCGTGTCAAACCTGTTTCTTTGTCATAGTCTCGCCAAAGAATTAATTAAAGCAGAGCCAGATACGCTCTCCCACGAACACACGCACCCACCCACTATGGTCAAACATTTCGTTAACAAATATAATCTTGCCGATGAATGTATTGACGTATATTTTTGCCTTTGCGTGTTAGAGTGTCATATGTTGTTTAGAATTAAAATTGCTTAAAACAGAAGTATGTCGAGTGTTTATTTACAAGTCCATGCAAAACTGTCTTATTCATAAGAACTGTAACCTGCGTTAAGATATGAATTTGGAGACCTAACATAACATAAACACACTAAGATAATCAGTAAATGTTTAATAAAAGATAATCGTTATCCTGATTGATACAACTCTGGATGATGAAACTAAGCTTAATTATCATAACTGCACATATGGGTCAAAATTGAGCAGGGCCACCACCTTGTGCCACACAGGGGCAGCTGCTACTTGGGGATGCTCTTCGAGTGTTTGAGACAAGATACGATACAAAACTCCGAATTGCCGGGGCGATTAAGCAAGCACCATATAAATGCACTTATGATAACATAGTGAATGCTTGGGAGCTTATTGGCTCTCGCTCCTGGTTAGAGATCTACCCAACCCACAGGTCCACAAAGACTGGCCACTCTTACCCTGCAGGTTGAACCTAGGAACCGAGTGTTCAACTTATTTCTTGTCATTAACAGCCTGTAACAAAGGTACATCTATTGGAGCGACATCGTCTCAGGCTTACACATCTACCGGGTCTCCATTTGACTTTGCATTATCTCGGAAGTCCACCCACACCTCCACTTCCACAAACTGCTGGGAGTTGCCTCGCTCTGCCTCACAGTCAGAATTCTCCTCCTGCTTCACGTTGCCTCCATCGATGTGAAGGTCCGATTTTGGATTTGAATCTTCATTTTCACATTCTACCTTCACTTCTTGGCTCTTCACCATCACTTCTTCAAATTTCACCTTCACCTCTTCATATTTCACCTCAATTCCTTTAAAAGTGTCCAAGCTGGGATTTTCTTCCGGTTCTTGTTTCATAAGGGATGGGATCATTGCGGCACTTTGACTTTCACAAGCTGATATCAGACACCACTCCTTGTAGATCTTCTGATGCGTGTGTGTTCTCTGGTGTCTTTCAAGAGCAGATGACTGTGCAAACGCCTTCACACACACACTGCAATTGAAGGGTTTCTCTCCCCTGTGTGTTCTCTGGTGTGCTACAAGAGTAGCTGAATGTGAAAACGACTTCCCACACACACTGCACTTGAAGGGTTTCTCTCCCGTGTGTGTTATCTGGTGTATTTTAAGAGTAGATGACTGCGAAAACGCCTTCCCACACACACTGCACTTGAAGGGTTTCTCTCCCGTGTGTGTTCTCTGGTGTACTACAAGAGCAGATGACTGTGCAAACGCCTTCCCACACACACTGCACTTGAAGGGTTTCTCTCCCGTGTGTGTTCTCTGGTGTTTTTTTAAAACAGATGAACATGCAAACGCCTTCCCACACACACTGCACTTGAAGGGTTTATCTCCCGTGTGTGTTCTATGGTGTGCTACAAGATTAGTTGACTGTGAAAACGCCTTCCCACACACACTGCACTTGAAGGGTTTCTCTCCCCTGTGTGTTCTATGGTGTGCTACAAGAGTAGCTGAATGTGAAAACGCCTTCCCACACACACTGCACTTGAAGGGTTTCTCTCCCGTGTGTGTTCTCTGGTGTTCTACAAGAGTAGATGACTGTGCAAACGTTTTCCCACACACACTGCACTTGAAGGGTTTCTCTCCCGTGTGTGTTCTCTGGTGTTCTATAAGAATAGATGACCGTGCAAACGTTTTCCCACACACACTGCACTTGAAGGGTTTCCCTCCTGTGTGAGTTCTCTGGTGCTGTGTCAAATGTTCAGTACGATCCGTGCTGCATGCACACCGATCGCCTTGTTGCCTTTTTGCACCGAGCCGCGCCGAGTGCCTTTGTTCCATCAGACCAATTCTGCAGAGGCAGCGACAGCTGGAGACAGAAAAAAAGTTATATCCACACCATCTACACATCAGTATCAATGCATATACACAGTAACACGTGCCTTACACGTCTATACTTATATATTCATGATATAGTTAAAAAGCATCCCAAATTGATCACATGGGTTGTTATGGCACACAATGAGAGGGCAAATGGTTAGAAACATGCCTTGAAGCCCTCGTATCTTCAAAATTAATGTTAACCCAAAACTCCGAGCACACAATTTCGGCTGTCTGGCTTCAAAATAAATGTTTATGAAAGCTATTTTGGGGAGGGGGCGGGGGCGCAATAATGCATTTATTTTGCACGCAAGTGTGCAGTGACATCACATCTGTGATCAAATCTGATGTCACACCCGCATGCGGCAGCGTTACGCAGTGTGCTTGCTGACATCACGCATCCCCCCCAAACACTTCCGCGTACGACGTGTTTTAATCCAAGACAAGAATCCAAGTCCCGGGCGAAGCCGGCTAGTAAAGCTAGTCTATATATAAAAGAGAAATGTGTGGATATGTGTGTGTCTGTTCGAAATGTTTAGTATACTTCCCAACATGCAACACACTTGAAATTTGACATGTGGGTAGGTTCCACACTGTACACAATGTAATAGCTATAAAAATAGACGTTTGTATTTTTGGAGGGGGGGGGGGGGGGGAGAGAAATGATCATGGAGTGTGTGGCGTCAACCCACAACACACCTGAGCTAAGCGCTCTGCAATGCTTACCCCAACCATATGACTCTTCGCGCGCCATACTTCTAGAGCTGTTCACATCGTGCCGAGAGATTTTAGGTGGCGCTTCGCTCCTGGCCGATTGAAGTCAATGGCTTCTCGGAGTTTCAATACAAATCCGTGCAAACAACGGGTACAACTATCTTATATATAAAAGTCTCCGTGCGCTAGCGCTTGCGGGGGATTTGCCTCTCGGACGGTGGGGTTTAAGACCGAAATAATTTGCCAGGCGGCACGCCCTAAGCCCCGTGGTAGAAATAGACTATTCCGTTTTCTCATCCGTAAACTTTAAAGTAGTTTAATTAACACATTTGTGCCGCTTCTATTATTCATTATTTACTTATTGCACGACATCGACCGTACCAAATGACGCCAATTGCGTGGGGGGGGGGCGGACCCTACCAAATGATGCGCGTTCGCTCCAGCTCACGGGGGATATTTTCTTTTACGCGTTTTACAGCCAACACGTACACACATCACGCTGCGGATATTTATTCAGTGTCATGTCCTCTTCGCCCCCCCCCAACACGATGCGTCCAGTTTATACTACAGACTCCGTAGATAATATTTTACTGCTTACATAGCATTATTCTTGCACGGGCAGAGGATGCTGGGGAGGGGGGGGTAGCGGCCCAGCCCCTAGCCTGGCAACGTGCCAACTCCGCCGCCTCGCCAATGTAGGCCAGGACGGGGCTACGCATGGCACAAGGCCTCAACATGGCTATGGTAAGTACAAAGTTCCTTGCTTTTTACACTAACAACTCAAGTCCATTGTTTACTATTGTTAAACACATTAGTTGACAAACATTACAATAACAATGTTTGTGTGCAGATAAAAACTCAGCTTCATTGTTCAACATTATGAAACAAGTTCACAGATGTTACAATAAATCTAGATTTGAAGCTTTCGTGACTGCAAGGATTCATACTCTTAGTTCTTTCGGTAAAGTCACGTAGGTAAAAAATGAAATAAAAATTAATAAAAATAAAAC
This sequence comes from Lampetra planeri, assembly GCF_965212315.1. NCBI lineage: Eukaryota > Metazoa > Chordata > Hyperoartia > Petromyzontiformes > Petromyzontidae > Lampetra > Lampetra planeri. Next base: position 28,025,624 of record NC_136107.1, read on the forward strand.
AATAAAAATCACAACGTTTCGGAGGCAACACAAGTCTCCGTCATCAGGTGGGACCGTCACAGCCAGATTTGCTGCATCAAGTGAGGGAGGGATTCAAGATGTAAGCTCTTAAGTACCAGTTAAGGGGGAGGGAGGGGAGGGGCTTATCAGAATGTGGTAGCCAATGAATGAAACGTATCGGGAGGGGGGGGGGGCTAACAGAGGGACGGGGTACTCGTGGTTGTGGTCAACGACGTGTTTGTGCGCAAGTCACTGTGGATGTACATAATAGAAAAGGAACGAAAATGCCTATGTTTATACCAGTGTTGGCTGACAATAAAGAGAGTACTGTTAAACATTAGGGATGTAAACACTCGGTAAAGTAAAATAGTGCCTGTCAGATAAGATGGTCCAAAAATGTGTAATTACATCTTTTTTGCATGGTTGATAACATCTTTCCAATGATTACTAAGTTTGTACCCATCATCACGGTTGAAATTATGTCTGTGTTTGTATATCTGAATGGCTTCGTGTACACACCTTTGATGGTAGCCAGAGGGTTTGCAGAGCACCTTAGTCTCGGAGAAAACAATCTCATGAGAGCCCACTGCGTTGTAGCAATGATCGGCAATGGCGGAAGACTCAATTTTGCCGTGTTTCAAATCTGACCTGTGCTCGCGGACACGATCAGAGACATGACGTTTCGTTTCCCCAATGTAACAGTCACCACAGATGCAACTCAGTTTATAGACTCCAGGGTATTGCAAGTCAGGTATGACATCCTTCACAGATGGAATTAGATCACGGATTTTATGTACTGTACTGAATCGGACTTGGATCTTATGTTTGTTTAGAATTTTGGAGATCTTTTTGGTCACGCCTGCTATGTATGGTAACGTGACAGTTTTGATAGGAGTTGCAAGTGGCTGTTTGTGTATGGTGGGAGAAACAGCTTGGCGGATGGTGCGTTCAGAGTATCCGTTCATCCTGAGGGCCCGATGTACATGTCTCAATTCACTGGCCAGGTAGTGTTGGTCAGAAATGCCATGAGCTCTGTGGTATCGCGTTTTGATGACAGAATTCTTTTGAGATGGGTGGTGGTGGGAATCCGGTTTCAAGTAGGAATCTGTGTGGGTTGCTTTCCTGTAGACAGAATGTCCCAAGGATCCGTCAGGTCTCCTCTCAAACAGAATATCTAAGAATGGTAGTTTGCCATCTTTCTCCACTTCCATGGTGAATCTGATGGATGGATTTCTGGAATTGATGTGGTCCAAGAAGTGGTTCAATGCTGGGAGGCCATGTGGCCAAATTACGAAAGTGTCATCCACATGACATCCACCCTGCGTCCTTCCCTGTGGAAGAGGTATACCATACCAAAATTCTAAACAAACATAACGTCATGTCTCTGATCGTGTCCGCGAGCACAAGTCAGATTTGAAACACGGCAAAATTGAGTCTTCCGCCGTTGCCGATCATTGCTACAACGCGGTGGGCTCTCATGAGATTGTTTTCTCCAAGACTAAGGTGCTCTGCAAACCCTCTGGCTACCATCAAAGGTTTGTACACGAAGCCATTCAGATATACAAACACAGACATAATTTCAACCGTGATGATGGGTACAAACTTAGTAATCATTGGAAAGATGTTATCAACCATGCAAAAAATATTTAATTACACATTTTTGGACCATCTTATCTGACAGGCACTATTTTACTTTACCGAGTGTTTACATCCCTAATGTTTAACAGTACTCTCTTTATTGTCAGCCAACACTGGTATAAACATAGGCATTTTCGTTCCTTTTCTATTATGTACATCCACAGTGACTTGCGCACAAACACGTCGTTGACCACTACCACGAGTACCCCGTCCCTCTGTTAGCCCCCCCCCTCCCGATACGTTACATTCATTGGCTACCACATTCTGATAAGCCCCTCCCCTCCCTCCCCCCTTAACTGGTACTTAAGAGCTTACATCTTGAATCCCTCCCTCACTTGATGCAGCAAATCTGGCTGTGACGGTCCCACCTGATGACGGAGACTTGTGTTGCCTCCGAAACGTCGTGATTTTTATTGTTTTATTTTTATAAATTTTTATTTCATTTTTACCTACGTGACTTTACCGGAAGAACTAAGAGTATGTTACAATAATTATGATTTTGTGAAGATGACAACTCAGGTTCATTGTTTACCATTATGAAACAACCTTTTATAACGCTGTCACGGTCTACTGCCAGCCTGTGATTTCTGCTTATTTCTTCAATGCATTTCTATTGTTTCCATCGCTCACGTCACGCTATTTACTCATACGTAGTACTGCGATACTGATAGCTGTGCCATCATCGGGGATTGCTGTGCCCGTCGATGTGTGTGTGTGAGTCCATGTGTGTGTGCGTGTAGAGCCATGCGTGTCTTTAACTCCACGTGGGTGTCTTTTTCGAAGGGACAACGTCAAAGTGTTTATGTGTGTGTGTTAGGCCATGTGTGTGTGTCAGTCGATCTGTGTGCGTGTACGTCGATGTGTATGTCAGTCCATATGTGTGTGTGTTAGTCCACATGTGTGTGTAAGTCTATACATGTGTGTGTCACTCGATGCGTGTGTGTAAGTCAATGCGTCTGTGTGTGAGTCCATATGTGTGTTAATCCATGTGTATGTGTGTGTAGGGCTATGTGTGTGTCAGTCTATGTATGTGTAAGTTCATGTGTGTGTCTTAGTCCATGTGTGTGTGTGAGTACATATGTGTGTGTACGTTAATGTGTGTTCTAGTCCACGCATTGCTGTGTGCGAGTTGGTGTGTGTGTGTGTGTGAGTCGCTGTATATGTGTACGTCCATATATGTGTGTGCAACTCCATGTGTGTATCTTCTTGGTTTTTTTTTCGGTAAAGTCACGTAGAAGGGAAGTAATAAAATAATAAAAATAAAACATAATAAAATGAAACAATTCTCACGACGTTTCGGCCACAACGCAAGCAGCCGTCCTCAGGTGAAGAATGAGACACTTCAAGCTAGGAACTTTCATATAAGCTGGGTTGGGGGTGGTAGAAGAGCGCCTTAACAAAAAGAATGTGCATATCAAGATGAGTTTAGCATATACATGGGAAATGCGCAGGGGGCGGGGGGGCTTCAAAGTCATACCATGCCCACGCACTATGCAGGATCAAGAGCACCAAGGGGGGGTGCAGGGATTAGCATTAACAAAGGAAAGGAATGCCAATGATATGTAGCTGCAGTAACTAAACAACACCGTAGAAAACTAAGGTATAAACTGCATACAAAGACTAAAATATAAACTGCATAGCACCATCAGTATACTTACTATACTCTACAATAAGCTGAGTTACTAACGGCAAGTAATACATTACAATACTACGTCGTAAAAGTTATATAATATGCTTCCATCTAAACTTTATTTTCTTACATCAACCGAGCATATACCGTACTATATACTGCCATATATAAACCCAACATTAAATTATATACTGTATTGCAATAAACCACATTTCAACATAACACTATGTATTATTCTACCTACCCTAATGTGTATCAAAATGGTTTATTACGTCCTTCCAATGATTGCTAAGCCAGAATCCATCTTCTCGATTAAAATTGTCTCTGTGTTTGTATATGTGGATCGCCTCATGAACGAATCTCTCATGATAGCCAGGTGGTTTGCAGAGAACCTCTGTCTTGGAGAAGTCAATGTCATGTGAGCCCACTGAGTTGTAACAGTGATCTGCCACGGCTGAGGTGTTTGTCCTACCGTGTTTCAGGTCAGCTTTATGTTCACGGATGCGGTCCGAGACATGTCGTTTGGTTTGTCCAATGTAACTGCTACCACAGAGGCAACTTAGTTTGTAAACACCAGGGTGCTGTATGTCTGGAACCACATCTTTTACAGACGGTACCAGATCACGGATTTTATGTACTGTGTTGAATCGGACCTGGATCTTGTGTTTAATCAGGATTTTGGAGATCTTTTTTGTGACCCCAGCAATGTAAGGTAATGGTCTTGAAAGGCTCCTCAACAGGATCCTTCTTGATGGTTGGAGAGATGGCTTTGCGGATTGTGTAGTCGGAGTAACCATTAGCCTTAAGAGCTTGGCGTATGTGTTTGAGTTCACTGGAAATGTGTTCATGGTCGGATATGCATTGGGCTCTATGATATAGAGTCTTGATGAGGGAATTCTTCTGGGATGGATGGTGGTGGGAATCCGGTTTTAGATAAGCGTCCGTATGGGTGGATTTCCTGTAGACAGAGTGGCTCATTGAACCATCAGGTCTCCTTTTGATTAGGACATCCAAAAAGGGTAGCTTGCCATCTTTTTCGACTTCCATGGTGAATCTGATGGCTGGGTGTATGGAATTGATGTGGTCAAGAAATTGGTCTAGAGCAGGCCGGCCATGTGGCCAGATGACAAAAGTGTCGTCTACGTACCTCTTCCATAAGGTCGGGCGTAGAGTGGCAGTCTGGATGGCGTCCGTCTCAAATTTCTCCATGAAGATGTTAGCTACAACCGGAGATAGGGGGGAGCCCATTGGGGTGCCTTCAATTTGCTTGTAGAAAGTTTTATTCCAGGTGAAGTATGTATTGGTTAAGCAGTGTCTCACCAGGGGGGGTACCCCAGCATTCAGTCCCTGATGAACCAAGTCTTCAATGATTGCGATGGTGTCAGGTACAGGAACCTTGGTGAATAAGGAAACCACATCAAAACTGACAAGCAGGTCGTCTGGGGACAGGGCAATCCCCTTGATTGTCGATACCAGGTCAGTAGAGTTTAGTACCGCAGAGGTGGTTTTTCCAGTGAAAGGCCGTAGGATTTCAGACAAAAAACGAGCCAATTTATAGGTGGGGGAGTTGATAGTAGAGACAATGGGACGAAGAGGTGTATCTTCTTTATGTATCTTTGGTAAGCCGTATAATCTTGGTGGCCTGGCTGCAGAAGGTTTCAACGAGAACTGTTTGGTCTGATCAAATAAAGCGGTTGAATCAGAAATTATATTGTTGGTTTTAGTGACAAGGCTGTTGGTGGGGTCTCTTTTTATTTTTGTATAGCTACCATCGTTGAGTAGTTCTTGAATTTTGTTGTTGTATTCTATTTTGTCCATGATGACAGTGGCATTGCCTTTGTCGGCTGAGAGGATGACAATGTCATCCCTCTTTTTTAATTGAGCTAATTCAAAACCCTCATCTTTGCTGATGTTGCTAGCTGGCATCTTGGCGTTTTTGAGGGTTGCAGAGATTTCGGATCTAGCTACGTCTGCAGCGATGTGACTCAAGCCCTTGAGAGCTACATCTACTCGAGCAATTATATCATTAACTGGTATGTGTCTAGGTGTGACTGCAAAGTTTAGTCCTTTAGCTAAATTGGCTCGTTTTTTGTCTGAAATCCTACGGCCTTTCACTGGAAAAACCACCTCTGCGGTACTAAACTCTACTGACCTGGTATCGACAATCAAGGGGATTGCCCTGTCCCCAGACGACCTGCTTGTCAGTTTTGATGTGGTTTCCTTATTCACCAAGGTTCCTGTACCTGACACCATCGCAATCATTGAAGACTTGGTTCATCAGGGACTGAATGCTGGAGTACCCCGCCTGGTGAGACACTGCTTAACCAATACATACTTCACCTGGAATAAAACTTTCTACAAGCAAATTGAAGGCACCCCAATGGGCTCCCCCCTATCTCCGGTTGTAGCTAACATCTTCATGGAGAAATTTGAGACGGACGCCATCCAGACTGCCACTCTACGCCCGACCTTATGGAAGAGGTACGTAGACGACACTTTTGTCATCTGGCCACATGGCCGGCCTGCTCTAGACCAATTTCTTGACCACATCAATTCCATACACCCAGCCATCAGATTCACCATGGAAGTCGAAAAAGATGGCAAGCTACCCTTTTTGGATGTCCTAATCAAAAGGAGACCTGATGGTTCAATGAGCCACTCTGTCTACAGGAAATCCACCCATACGGACGCTTATCTAAAACCGGATTCCCACCACCATCCATCCCAGAAGAATTCCCTCATCAAGACTCTATATCATAGAGCCCAATGCATATCCGACCATGAACACATTTCCAGTGAACTCAAACACATACGCCAAGCTCTTAAGGCTAATGGTTACTCCGACTACACAATCCGCAAAGCCATCTCTCCAACCATCAAGAAGGATCCTGTTGAGGAGCCTTTCAAGACCATCACCTTACCTTACATTGCTGGGGTCACAAAAAAGATCTCCAAAATCCTGATTAAACACAAGATCCAGGTCCGATTCAACACAGTACATAAAATCCGTGATCTGGTACCGTCTGTAAAAGATGTGGTTCCAGACATACAGCACCCTGGTGTCTACAAACTAAGTTGCCTCTGTGGTAGCAGTTACATTGGACAAACCAAACGACATGTCTCGGACCGCATCCGTGAACATAAAGCTGACCTGAAACACGGTAGGACAAACACCTCAGCCGTGGCAGATCACTGTTACAACTCAGTGGGCTCACATGACATTGACTTCTCCAAGACAGAGGTTCTCTGCAAACCACCTGGCTATCATGAGAGATTCGTTCATGAGGCGATCCACATATACAAACACAGAGACAATTTTAATCGAGAAGATGGATTCTGGCTTAGCAATCATTGGAAGGACGTAATAAACCATTTTGATACACATTAGGGTAGGTAGAATAATACATAGTGTTATGTTGAAATGTGGTTTATTGCAATACAGTATATAATTTAATGTTGGGTTTATCTATGGCAGTATATAGTACGGTATATGCTCGGTTGATGTAAGAGAATAAAGTTTAGATGGAAGCATATTATATAACTTTTACGACGTAGTATTGTAATGTATTACTTGCCGTTAGTAACTCAGCTTATTGTAGAGTATAGTAAGTATACTGATGGTGCTATGCAGTTTATATTTTAGTCTTTGTATGCAGTTTATACCTTAGTTTTCTACGGTGTTGTTTAGTTACTGCAGCTACATATCATTGGCATTCCTTTCCTTTGTTAATGCTAATCCCTGCACCCCCCCTTGGTGCTCTTGATCCTGCATAGTGCGTGGGCATGGTATGACTTTGAAGCCCCCCCACCCCCTGCGCATTTCCCATGTATATGCTAAACTCATCTTGATATGCACATTCTTTTTGTTAAGGCGCTCTTCAACCACCCCCAACCCAGCTTATATGTAAGTTCCTAGCTTGAAGTGTCTCATTCTTCACCTGAGGACGGCTGCTTGCGTTGTGGCCGAAACGTCGTGAGTATTGTTTCATTTTATTATGTTTTATTTTTATTATTTTATTACTTCCCTTCGTGACTTTACCGAAAAAAAACCAAGAAGATGAATCCCTGCAGTCACGAAAGCTTTAAATCGAAATCCATGTGTGTATATCGCAAGTGGATGTCTGTGTGACAGTCCACATGTGTATGTGTGTGTACGGCAATGTGTGTGTCACTCTATGTATGTGTGTGTCACTGTATGTGTGTACGTCGATATGTGTGTGTAACTCCATATGTGCGTATCTCAAGTGCATGTCTATGTGTGTGTGAGTCCATATGTGTGTGTGTCTGTAAGTCGATGTGTTTGTGTGTGTCAGTCCATATGTGTGTGTGTGTGTGTCTCAGTCCATGTGCGTGTGTGTTAGTCGCTGTGTGTGCATGCCTCTATGTTAGTCAGTGTAACTCCATTTCTTTGCGTGCCTGTAGGTCCATGTGTGCATCTTAGTCCATGCGTGTGCTTTATTGACCTGCTCAAGGCCTATGATACCATCAGTAGGCCTGGCCTCTGGGTTGCTCTTCGTGCTTTCCGAGTCCCGAACCCACTTATCACCATCCTTAAGGACCTTCATGATGGTGAGCGGCCCCGCATCTTAACTACGTGGCCGTGAGTCAGAGCCATTCCCTTTACACATTGGGGTGCAACAGGGATGTTCTCTGGCTCCCGCATTGGACCACATAGTTCGTCGAGCCTTCAATGCCTGTACCGGAAGAATTCCCATCTGCTACAGATACAATGGGAGGCTGATCGATGCCCGGGTGCGGTCAAGGAATGGCTCCCTATTGCTCAACCACGTTATGTATGCCGATGATCTGCTAATGGCTGCTCACTCGGAGGAGTTTGAGGTGCTGCTGCTGAACCTGGAGCTTGCCACCAACAGGTGGGGCCTTACCATCAGCCCAACCAAAGCTAAGCACCTGCCTGGCTATGTTGTACCATTGGACACTCCACCCCCACAACTCCCAATTGGTGATGGGGCAGTTGTGGAGACAGTGGAGAGTTTCCCTGGGCAGTGTGCTAATGACCGGCTCCGGTTTAACAGCAGAGGTCTCACTCCGAATCAGTCGAGCTGCAGTATCTTTTCATTGGCTGCGTAACGCTGTGTGGAAGCTACCTGGTCTATCACTCCGTACGAAGCTTCAGGTCTTCTCGGCCATGGTCATTCCCTCCCTTCTCTAAGCTTGCGAAACTTGGACCCCCCTAATGGAACATCTTCGCCGGTTAGAAACATTTAGGATGGCCTGCCTACGATCCATGCTGGATTTAACCAGGCTGCATTGTGTGAGGAGCTCACAAATCCTTGAAAGATGTAGGCAAAGTCCCATCGGTGAGCTCCTCCGCCAGGTAAGGCTGGGTTGCTTGAGCCATGTAGCCCGCATGGCCAGACACCGCATGCCTAAACATCTTTTGTTCGGCCGGATCGAGGGGGCTAAACGGCCCAGCATGGGCTAGAGAAGACATGGAGTGATGTGGTACAGGAGGACATGGAGCTGAGTCAACTTGCCGATGACTGGAACCAGCCGTGTCAACATTGGCCTCTGTGGAGGAGCCTCCTGAAGGACGCTACTGGGCAGTTGGAGGCAGTCGCCCTCCAACAACAACGGAGGGTGGAGGAGCGACGCTCACAACAACGAGCGGAGTGCCGGGTGGCTAAAGCACAGCAAGTTGCCACAGTAGGGGGCACAGGTGGTGCATCAGCCAGTCGTCTCAGTCAGTCGACCTGTGACATCTGGGTCTGCCCCGTGACCTCCTGCCAATGGGCGTTCGACACTTTACGTGGCCTCAAGGTGCACATAGCCTGGTACAAGCGTTGTGGTGACGTCACCGCCACTTACTGGCGAATGGCGGTTGTTGTTGTTCAGTCTATGTATGTATGTGTGAGTCGATATATGTGTGTAACTCTATGTGTGTGTGTGTCAGTCGATTTGTGTGTGTAACTACATGTGTGTGCCTGCCTTTTTCGCCCGGGCAACGCCGGGTACTCACCGCTAGTCTTAAATATAAAGCAAAAATTACATCTGTTTGTTTGTGTGAAGCAGCAAAAACTCTCCAACGCTGAGCTCTGGTGTCATGAAATTTTCACAGCTGATGATGTCTGGAATTTCTAAGTGAACGCGACTATTTTCAGCTCACCACGTCATTCCCTTCCCGAGTTGTCGAAATCTTCCTCATGTAGAAGTGGGTTAAGGTTAAATTTCATTCAGTGAAAAACATCCGATTTAGTTAAATTGATTACTTTCAGCTTTTCTTTCTTACAAGAATACATTTTTCAGGGTTTTTCAGTGAAATAGGGGAATATTAAATTAATCCAAGACAAGAATCCAAGTCCACATGTAGAGAGTGAACACCGCCAGGCGTCCAGAATAAAAACCGCCACGCGTCCAGAGTGAACACCGCCACGTGTCTAGAGTGAACACCGCCACGCGTCCAGAGTGAACACCGCCACGCGTCCAGAGTGAACACCGCCACGCGTCTAGAGTGAACACCGCCATGCTGTTGACGAGCCTCACCTTGTTGTTGTTGTGGGCAGGTCACTTCTGAAAACAAGAGCGGTATAGCAGCTCAAGCGGGCTTGGCCTGGTAAAAAGAAAAACTGTGTTAATATTTAAAGTAAAAGTTACAAAGTGGCGAGCCGGGTGAAGACAAATTCAACTTAAGCGAGAGAATTGAAGCAAACGCCATCAGGCGAGGGCAGGAGGCAAGGCCCCGCGTTGTTAAGTTCCAACCTGGACATCGCTTCCATGCTCGCTGCTACTCAATTGACATCCCTACGAGAGAGAGAGCGAGGCTCTACCTCGGTAAACAACAACAACCACCACAACCACCACAACCACCACCACGACAACAACCACCACAACCGCGATGAGAATTTCTCACCTCGGATTTCAGTGCACGGGCGGAGCGGCAACTTCCTGGTCCCTCGCGACGTCACGCAGCAGCAGGTGACATGACGTCACGCAGCAGCAGGTGACATGACGTCACTTGCGGGGTACGATGACACTCCCCTCCTTCAATGAGCGGCTCTAAACTCGCAATGGCTTTCACAAAACATTATGTTAATGAGCCGCCAGTTACCAGGCGTGGCTTTGCCCAAATAAGGATTGGCTCTAGGACAGAAATCGGCAGTGGCCGAGCAGAGGTGACGTCACGCTCAAGAGCACGGTGGTCGGGGAAGGTGACATTACGTCACTAGCGAGGCACACCTCCCCCTGGCGTTTGACGCCGATGAGGTCACGCTGCGCTGTGACTTCAGAGAGCGGGGTCAGAGTTCAAGTTTGTTGACAGAAAGGGAGCGGCAGTGTCGACTCAGCGTCAAACGAGAACCCGGTGCGGTGTGTAAACATCGCCACTAGGGAGACAAAGGTGGCCGGGCGTGGTGCTGGCCACCCACCCCCTCGTGTGCCGTGACGACCTCCATCGGTGCAGCTCGCTGTGAGCAGCACTTTGTAGATGTTGTGGCTTGGCTCTCCAGCACACCGCTGGCGACATTTCACGATGACATTTTCAGGTCCATAAAAAGAAAATCAGCATACTAACCTATGCCGTTTTTGGCAAAATTGATTAAAAAAAATTGCTTTTTTCAAAGAAAAGTGCATTCCTTGGTTGTGTTTAGCCTGAGTAGCCTATATATTACATTAAAAGTGGGGGATTTCATGCATGAAATTTTCTAATATAAAAAAGTTAATCGGCATACTGTGCCGTTTTTAGGCTCAATAAGCTCAACTTTCACAGCTTTATTTTAGGACGAAAGTTAATTCCTATATTATATTTAGCCTTAGTATGCTATGTATTACATTAAAAGTGGAAAATTTCACGATGAAATGTTCACGTCCCAAACAGAAAATCGACATACTAACCTGCTGTATTTGGCTAAAATTGAACGAATTTTTACAGCTGTATTTTTAAATAAAAAGTGCATTCCTCGGTTGTATTGAGTTTGAGTAGCCTATATATTACATTAAAAGTGGGAAATTTCACCATGAAATTTGAAGTAAAAAGATCAAATCGGCATACTTTACCAATGCCGTTCTTGGCCAAAATTTGCTACATTTTATAGCTAGATTTTCCAAGAAAAAGTGAATTCCTCCATTTTGTTAAGCATTAGTATGCTCTATATTACTTTAAACGTGGGAAATTTCATGATTAAATTTTCACGTCCCAAAAGAAAAATCAGTTACTTATGCCAGTTTTAACCAAAATAAGCCAAATTTTCATAGCTTCATTTTTCAACAAAAAGTTAATTCATCAATTGTATTTACCCTTAGTATGCCATGTATTAGATTAAAAGTGGAACATTTTATGATGAAATGTTCACGTCCCAATATAGAATATCGGCATATGCTGTTTTTGGCCAATAATGGCCAAATTTTTACAGCTTCATTTTTTAACAAAAGTACAATCCTCGGGTGTGCTTAGCCTTAGTATCCTATATATTACGTAAAAAAGTGGGAAATTCCACCATGAAATGTATAAGTAAAAAGGCTCTGACATGGCTATCTTTGCCTTACAAAACAGATAGGCAAAGTGAGCATGACCAAAACTTTTTTTACAAGCGAGAAAAATCAGCAACAATGAGGCCATTTGCTGAATTCTTGGCTTCTCCATCCATGACCGTCCCCCCACAGTCGTCCATTTGGCACTTCACCTCCAAAATGGTCAACGCATCTACGTCAAAAAAAATGCCCAACAACAGGCCCTGGCTCCACAAGATGCCACCCTGATGGCGTTCTTGGTTTTGTGCCCAAGTGACCCATTTGCTGCCAACCTGCTCTACCATTAAGTTCCATCCTACTATACATGGATTGCTAAAAAAATGGAAGCGAAGTGCTGCCGACGGTGAATCGGATTCCTTAGGACGAGTCTGTACAGTTCATCCCAACAATCAGCAGTGCTACTTTTTTCCCAATGCTTCTCCATGTTGCCAAAGGGCACAAATCTTTCCAAGACCTATCCACAGTGGAACGAGCTGTCTGTCAAACATACAGGGAAGCTTGCAATCTTCGTGCAATTCTTGTGCACTGTCCTTGAAGTGCAGTGTCCTTGAAGAACCAATTATCATATTTTTACTGGCAAATGAGGTTCCCATAGTGTAGATGCTTGCCCCGAGCTCTCATACTCTGATGGTGCATTGTCTTTGAGTTGTGCGCCTTTTGGCGTCGTCTGGTCCAACCCATGTGAGACTAGGCTCTAAGGAAAGCTGTTTCGGGTGTGGACCAATCAACTTCAAGGACAGTGCACATTATCAGAGTTATGTTCTTTTGTTTGTATTATGACTGCAGGTATTGCGGTCTATGCAAACATGACTCCTTGTAAAAAGGTGTCAGTTTTGTTGCCAGATAGAAGGGTAAAGAACCAATTATCATATTTTTACTGGCAAATGAGGTTCCCATAGTGGTCTCTGAAAGGCAACAGCAGAAGTCACACTGATTTGCAGTAAGTATTCATTATTATGTTTGGTTTTTGTGTGAAAATCATGTTTTGCTGGTTTTGTTCTTTGAACAGTGATGTTGATGCACGGTTCATTTTGTGCACCAGTAAAACATATACCTACGTTTTGAATTTGAAAAAATCATAGTCCCTCCAACAAGGTTAAGAACCACTGCTGCTAGACTGAACACCGCCACGAGTCCAGAGTGAACGGCGCCACGCATCTAGAGTAAACACCGCCACGCTGTTGACGAGCCTCACCTTGTTGTTGTTGTGGGAAAGTCGCTTCTGAAAACAAGAGCGGTATAGCAGCTCAAGCGGCTTGGCCTGGTAAAAAGAAAAACTGTGTTAATATTTAAAGTAAAATTACAAAGTGGCGAGCCGGGTGAAGACAAATTCAACTTAAGCGAGAGAATTGAAGCAAACGCGATCAGGCGAGGGCAGGAGGCAAGGCCCCGCGTTGTAAAGTTCCAACCTGGACATCGCTTCCATGCTCGCTGCTACTCAAATAACATCCCTACGAGAGAGAGAGAGAGCGAGGCTCTGCCTCGGTAAACAACCACCACCGCCACCACCACCACCATCGCGATGAGAATTCTCACCTCGGATTTAAGTCACGGGCGGAGCGGCAACTTCCTGGTCCCTCGTGACGTCACGCGGCAGTAGGTGACATGACGTCACTTGCGGTGTACGATGACACTCCCCTCCCGCAAAGAGCGGCTCTAAACTCGCGACGTAGTTCACGAATAAATTATGTTAATGAACCGCCAGTTACCGGCCGTGGCTCTGCCCAAATAAGGATTGGCACTGGGACAGATATCGGCAACGGCCGAGCGGAGGTGACGTCACGTTCAAGAGCGCGGTGGTCGGGGAGGTGGGTGACATGACGTCACTAGCGAGGAACACCTCCCCCTGGCGTTTGACGCCGATGAAGTCACGCTGAGCGGTGACGTCAGAGAACGGGGTCGGAGTTCAAGCAGTGACGTGATGAGCGCTGCGCTCCGCACCGACCAGCCGAGTTCCATTCCCGCTCGTGGCCAACACCGCCAGTGACGACTTTCTGAACCGGTCCTGAGCCTCCCCTACGTCGACTCAGCCTCAAAAGAGTGTCAAGATCGCCACTGGGGAGAAAAAGGCGGCCGGGCGTGGTGCTGGCCACCCACCCCCTCGTGTGCCGTCCCACCCTTAATAGGTGCTCGCTAACAGCACTTGCCCCTACAGTCTGTTGCCTCCCTATCGCCGGAACCACTCCAGTGGGGATCTGTCTGCAGATGTGGCTCATGTCAGGCAGAGATTGCAACCAGGTGGTCCGTTGTCAACAGGTGCAATCACAAGAGCGGCGTCGGCCCAGCTGCAGACTCACGACTTGATGGATCTTGGGAGGGAAGATGAGCTGCTGAATTTTGGTGGCAGCAATGGAAGCCAGGACAGCAACCTTGACATTGCCGCAGGTAGCACAAGTTATACTGGTTGGAACCTCCTGGTTACACCAGCCCACAGGGGATTATTGTGTCCGTCCGTCCGTCGTGCAGGGAGGGGCTGGGTGGGGAGGGGCTGGGTGGTGTGGGGAGGGGCTGGTTGGGGTGGGGAGGGTGGGGTTGGGCTGGGTGGGTAGGGTGGGGAGGGGCTAGGTATGGAGGGTGGGGCTGGGTGGGGAGGGGCTGGGTGGGGAGGGTGGGGCTGGGTGGGTGGGGAGGGGCTGGTCACCCCATGGTGCCCTTATAAAAAACTCAACGTTTAACCTACTCACGCCGGCTTGTGCCCTCCCTCACAGTCGGGCATATTTGCGGAATTCACCACGCCGCCGTTAACCCTGGCCATTGACCGAGCAACCAAATGTTCCTACCAGCTCCCTCCGCAAGAATGTGTTTCTGTTCATTTCCCATCACAACAACGGCAATAAGGGAATAACCTAAGAGTTAAATATTACCGCTTGATGGAATAAATTATCCTTCACTTGCACTAAGTGGAGTGGAATTTACTGTTGCGTTGCACAATTTGTTGAACAAATTGTGATAGCCTTGTGAGCTTTACAACTGACACACCGCCCCAAACTAGACGTAAATTTTGATCTTGTTCATGGGTTATTAAAGGCCCGAACATTACAACTCTGTGTGCGTTTTTTTTGTGAGTTGATATGCAAATTCCTTTGTCAAGGCGCCCTCCTCTAGCCCAGCATAAATATACGCTGCCAAGCGTGGTGGTGTTTCATTCAGACGCTGTCTTTCCAACATACCTGTTTCTTCTCCTGAGGATGGCTGCTTGCGTTGTGGTCGAAACGTCGTGAGAATTGTATTTTATTATGTTTTATTTTTATTATTTCCCTTCTACGTGACTTTACCAAAAGAACCAAGAAGATGAATCCCTGCAGTCACGAAAGCTTTAAATGGAAATCTTTAGAAATAGTTTTAAACAATCCAGGACGGTTTGCTTTAATGGAAACATTCCAACTGTGATTGTATTTGTTTGGGATGTCCCCGCGGCAGTCGAGGTTTTTGGCAATGATCTGCAGGGATGGTGCGTTTCCGTTCCTAGTCGCGAGGGCATATCCTTGTTACTGCGCCGTCCGTTAGAATTGGTTCACGTTCGGAGCAGTGAGGAAGCCCGCTTATCTTGCTTAAGTTGTTGAGTTGCATCGGCAATAAACCCAAAGGGCAACCTTACCCGGTAAATACAGCAAACCATATAGTAAACCACTTTAGTCTTCGTTCCTGCAATGAAAGAATAACAAAGCTACACCAACTCTCTCCCGAAGCCCTCTTCTGGCTTGCAGACCTCGACATGTTCATTCATCTCCTGAACATATTGCCAGAATTGGAGTAAATTGTAATATGGTGCCACCTAGTGGCGATACAGCTCAGACGAATCTTTTAAGTAAACGGGCGGCAAAGCTTAGTTTTCGATTCATGTTCATCATCATTACTCTGGTCAACAAAAAAAGAATTTTGGCCTGGACTTTTGCAGCTGTTTTAGACTAATTTCTGGGTGCTGATTCCAAATCTGATCTCAGATTTGCTCTATCACATCTCATTTTATGCTATCGGCATACCCCATTTTCATTGATTTTACCCGAAATTAACTCTGTCACTTATGATTGCAAGTTGTTGCGAGTCAGTGACTGCTTTAGTGTTAAAATATGGTGCGGTATTTTTAGGATAGTGTGTTTATGATATCATTTTATGTCGATATTCACATTTATAATTTTTCTTCCGCAGTTTTTATTGAAAACGCAATATTTGATATCTCATAAACCTGATGTGATAGACAAAAACTGATGCCAGATTTGGAATCAGCACCCCAAAATTACCTTAAAACTGTTGGAATACCTTACGCGAGAAAAAGTGTGTTGACCAGTGAATTATCAACCAAAATTAGATCCAATGCTGGATGGAGGCCTCTCCAAGCTGTCATCATCACATTTTCTTGCAATGCTACAATCCACGGAGCACCTGCATACGAGCTGATTTCAGAGCTCTCCATCTTTAATCTTTAACAGTGCATTTGAAATTGTTTTTATACTCCTACTGATGTTCCTGCTGTTGTGGAGTGACTCATGCAGCCAGCTATCGCTACAGGGTTTGGTGATACATGTTTTTTTGTCGTAATAGGTTTTTACCCTTTCAACTGGTACAAAAACTGACACCTTTATACAAGGCATCATGTTTGCAATAACCACAACACAAGCAGTCAAAATGCAAACAAAAAGAAACAACTCTGATAATGATAGGCACTGTCCTTGAAGTTGATTGGTCCACACCCAAGACAGCTTTCTTAGAGCCTAGTCTCCATTGGTGTTGGACCAAATGACGCCAAAAGGCGTCATCTGGTCATTATCAGAGTTGTTTTTTTTCGATTTAAAGCTTTCGTGACTGCAGGGATTCATCTTGGTTCTTTCGGTAAAGTCACGTAGAAGGGAAATAATAAAATAATAAAAATAAAACATTATAAAATAATTCCCACGACATTTCGGCCACAACGCAAGCAGCCGTCCTCAGGTGAAGACCAGGTCTGTCGAGGAGTCAGCGTCTGAATGAAACAACACCACGCTTGGAGCGTCTATTTAAGCTGGGTTGGAAGGGGGAAGTGCGCCTTCACAAAATAATTTGCATATAAAGAGGAATTTAGCATATTTATGGGAAATGCAGGTATGTGATTAGTACTACTTGTGAAATGCGTAGGAGATGGGCATTATGCAGGATTATCAGCATCAAAGGGAGGGGATAGGGGTAACATTAATAAAGGGAAGGAATGTTAATAGTATGTAGCTGCAGTAACTAAACCACCACGTAAACAACTAAAGTATAAACGACATAGTATCATCAGTATACTAAATATACTCTCCAATAAGCTTCCAGCTAAACTTTATTCTCTTACATCACTTGGGTCTACCCCGTACTATATACTGCCATAGACAAACACAACATAAAATGACATACTGTATTACTATACACCACCTTAGACCAGGGATCGGCAACCTGCGGCTCCGGAGCCGCATGCGGCTCTTTTGAACCTTGACCGCGGCTCCGGGGCGGATGCTAGCGAGGGGAGGAGGCGCACTGTGACACCTGCTCTGGCGTTGCCGCTGCTGACAGGTCGCCGCTCCGCTCCACACTGCCCGCCCGGTGACAGGCAATAACGTTGCCGTTGCTTTGTCACATGTTTGGAAGAAGTAAAAACCTTCCTGGGCAGCAAAGAGCTCACCTTTGCTGAGCTGGAACAGCCAGAGTGGCTGGAAAAATTACATTTTATGGTAGACATGACAGCACATCTAAACACGCTAAATACAACCCTTCAGGGGAAAGGAGGCACAGCCCTGCACATGCTGGAGGAGGTTTTGGCATTCGAGCGCAAGTTGACAGTGTTTGTCAAAGATTTACAGAGAGGTACACTGTCTCACTTTCCCTCTTTGAGAGAGTTCAAACAAAGTCATGATACGATAAATTTGGAATATTTCAAGTCTGCAATCACCACAATGCAAAGTTCGTTTGGGAAACGATTCTGTGAGTTCAGAGAGGAAAAAACGACATTATCCTTCCCTGTCACTCCCCTGGCGATCGATCCATCCCTATTGAATATGACTGCATTTGCAGGTGTAAGTCAACCTGATCTTGAGATGGAACTGGCCGATATAGCCGACAAAGATATATGGGTGTCCAAGTTCAAATGCTTGACCGCTACTCTTGAGGATGTTGCCCGTCAGAAGGCCATTCTGGCTCAGAATCATAAATGGAGTGATATTGAAAACCTTCCCAAACAGGACAAACTTGTATTCGAAACATGGAATGCCATCCCCAACACTTATATAAACATGAAAAAGTATGCATTTGGAGTCCTGTCGATCTTCGGCTCCACATATGTATGTGAGCAGGTCTTCTCCAACATGAACTATATTAAAAACAAACATCGATCACGCCTCACAGATGACAGCTTGCAAGCCTGTGTGAAAATGAAGGTGACGTCTTACAGCCCTGATGTGCAGACACTGTGCACTGAGGTTCAGGAGCAAAAATCCCATTAACCAGGTAATTTAGCTATTAATTTGCAAAAATATATTTTACATTGTTAAGTGAAAAAGTCCTTTTTTTATTCAGATTGACAGCTGACTGCACGATCCTGTATATAGCAATAAGGTAAGAAACAATATATGCAGTGTTATATTTGTTTTAAATGTTGCAATGGTTTTGCGGCTCCCAGTTTATTTTTTCCTTCGGAAACGGGTCCAAGTGGCTCTTTATGTCTTAAAGGTTGCAGACCCCTGCCTTAGACTATACATTGTAATATTACACTATGTATTATTCTACCCACCCTACTGTATATCACACTGCTGTATATTCACTATACAATTACGATACTATATATTACTTTGTACATTGTATTAAACATTACAATTTTATACTATTTATTATTATATAATCCGCTATAGACTATACCATTGACCGTCGCGTGAAAGATACTAAGAGGAAGCAAGGAAATATGTAAATGGGAGAGTGGTGATAGGAGACTTGCAGCAGAGCAAAGAATCCATTCCCTGCGGAGAATACAAGCTATATAGTCAACTAGCGGAAGTACCCGGCGTTGCCCGGGTGAAAAATATATTTCTTGAAAACCTTACATATATATACACAGATACTAAGGTATTGTCAAAGCCCGGTGGGCCGTTTGTACATTTCTATACCAACAAATATATAAGAGGCTTGCACAAGTCCAAAAAGTTGTTGAAAGTGTGGGGTAAATAGTTGATGTAAAAGGTTTCCGAAAATTGTGGACCCCCCCCTCAAAAATATTTTTACACCTCATAGGTATATATACCTACACACCTTACAACAGAGGAAGTAGTATCTATTGACTCTGTAGTAGTATCTACTGACTGTACCCTAGTATCTACTGAGCCAGTAGTAGCTACTGACTGTGTCATAGTATTTAGTGACTGTAGTAACTACTGACCATCGTAGTATTTACTGGGCTACAATAGTATCTACCGACTATATAGTCGTAACGACTAACTGTATAGTATCTGCTGACTCTATAGTAGTATCCACTGACTATAGTAGTAACTACTACATCTATTGCAGTATCTATTCACTCTATAATAGTATCTACTGACTAGTAGCTACTCACCGTGGTAGTATGTACTGACTGTATAGTAGTACTAGCGGTTAGTACCCGGCGTTGCCCGGGCGAAAAAGGCAGACACACATGTAGTTACACACGCAAATCCATTGACACACACACATAGAGTTACACGCACAAATAGACTCACACATACATACATAGACTGAACAACAACCGGCATTCGCCACTAAGTGGTGGTGACGTCACGACAACGCTTGTGCCAGGCTATGTGCACCTTGAGGCCACGTGAAGTGTTGAACGCCCGCTGGCAGGAGGTCATGGGGCAAACCCAGATGGCACAGGTCGATTGACTGAGGAGACTGGCTGATGCACCACCTGTGGCCCATACTGTGGCAACTTTCTGTGCTTTAGCCACCCGGCGCTCCGCTCGTTGTTGTGAGCGTCGCTCCTCCGCCCTCCGTTGTTGTTGGAGGGTGACTGCCTCCAACTAGCCAGTAGCGTCCTTCAGGAGCCTCCTCCACAGAGGCCGATCTTGACATGGCTGGTACCAGTCATCCGCAAGTGGACTCAGCACCAAGTCCTCCTGTAGCACATCACTCCATGTCTTCTCCAGCCCGTGCCGCGCCCGTTTAGCCCCCTCGATCCGGCAGATTAAAAGCTGTTTAGGCATGCGGTGGCTGGCCATGCGGGCTACATGACTCAGGCAACGCAGCCTTACCTGCCGGAGGTCACCGATGGGACTATCCAGATCTTTCAAGGATTTGTGAGCTCCTCACACAATGCAGCCTGGTTAAAGCCAGGATGGATCGTAGGCAGGCCATCCTAAATGTTTCTAACCAGCGAAGATGTTCCATTAGGGGGATCCAAGTTTTGCAAGCATAGAGAAGGGAGGGAATGGCCGTGGCCGAGAAGACCTGAAGCTTCGTATGAAGTGATAGACCAGGTAGCTTCCACACAGCGTCACCCAGGCAATGAAAAGATAATGCAGGTCGACTGATTCGGAGTGAGACCTTTGCTGTTAAACCGGAGCCGGTCATTAGCACACTGGCAAGGTATGGGAAACTCTCCACTGTCTCCACAACTGCCCCATCACAAATTGGGAGTTGCGGGGGTGGAGTGTCCGATGGTACAAAATAGGCAGGCAGGTGCTTAGTTTTGGTGAGGCTGATGGTAAGGCCCCCCACCTGTTGGTGACAAGCTCCAGGTTTAGCAGCAGCACCTCGAACTCGTCCTCCGAGTGAGCAGCAATTAGCAGATCATCGGCATACGTAGCGTGGTTGAGCAATAGGTAGCGATCCCTTGACCGCACCCGGCCATCGATCAGCCTCCTATTGTATCTGTAGCAGATGGGAATTTTTCCAGTACAGGCATTGAAAGCTTGACGAACTACGTGGTCCAAATATATGTAAAATGATGTGGGCACCAGAGGGCATCCCTGTTGCACCCTGAGGTGTAAAGGGAATGGCTCTGACTCACGGCCACTTAGTTAGACGCGGGGTCGCTCACCATCATGAAGGTCCTTAAGGATGGTGATGAGTGGGTCAGGGACTCGGAAAGCACGAAGAGCAACCCAGAGTCCAGGCCTACTGATGGTATCATTGGCCTTGAGCAGGTCAATAAAGCACACGCATGGACTAAGATGCACACATGGACCTACAGGCACGCAAATAAATGGACTTACACTGACTAACATGGAGGCATGCACATACAGCGACTAACACACACGCACATATCGACTCATACACAAACACATCGACTCAAACACACGTATGGACTCACACACACATAGACATCCACTTGAGATACACACACATGGAGTTACACACACATATCGACGTACACACATACAGCGACTCACACATACATCGACTCACACACAGACATACGTGGACTCACACACATTGACGTAAACACACATGTACTTACACACACACATCGACTAAGACACACACACATGGACTTACACACACATACATAGACTGACCCACACATTGCCCTACACACACATACACATATGGACTGTGACACAAAGACATGTTACTTTAGATACACATGGATTAACAGGCACATAGACTCACACACACGCATTCCTTACACACACACATCGAGTGACACACACACATATATGGACTTACACACACATGTGGACTAAGACACACAGCGATTGATACACACACACATGGACTGACACACACGCACTTGTACGTACACACATGGGGCGTTGTCCGTTTGATAAAGACACACACACATGGACTTACACACAGACATGGACCCACACACGTAGAAACCCATTTTCTTACACGCACACAAACACATATGGACTCACACACACAGACATCGACTTTAGGGACACAAATGTAGTTTCTGCACACGAACATTATAATTGTAATAATAGGCAACTTAATAGTTTCATAATAGTAAACGAAGCAGAGTTGTTATGTGCACACAAACATTATCATTGTAATATTTGTAAACTTATTTGTTTAATAATAGTGTAGTGGTGATACGCGCTGGGGTAAGGATCGTGTGGCAGCGCGTGGTGATTGGCTGTGTGTGTTGGTGACGCGCGCTGACGATGAAGGATCATAGGTCAGCGCGGGGTCATGGGTTATGAGGCGGTGATTGGCTGGGTGTCGGTGACGCGCGCTGACAGCGAGGGGATCGTGTGGCAGCGCGGGGTGATTGGTCAACTAAGGGGGGTGCTCACGTCGCGGTCCGCATAGGCTCCGTCTCCCGGGAGCGGAGGCCATATAAGGCGGTGCGCGCAGGCGCGCGGGGAGTTGGTGACCAGTGAAGACAGAAGACGGAGGAGGAAGAGATAGGGCCCTGAGACACCTAGTCCCGCTGTCCTTGTGAGGACGGGGCCCTGTGTGGCTCAGAGGCGGGACCTTGGGACCCGGGGCCGGACGTCCGTGTGAGGGCCGGGCCGCGGGACCCAGAGGTCGTGACCCACGCCCAAGCTGGGGTGGGTCTGTAGGTTCCACGGATGCTACGGGGCTGGAGTGCCCGTGAGCGTGTCGAGTGGAACGTGTAGCGTGAGCTGTAGTGACCACACGTGTCGAGTGGAACTTGTAGCGTGAGTTGTAGTGACCACACGTGTCGAGTGGAACGTGTAGCGTGAGAAATAGTGACCACACGTGTTATTGTGGAAAGACAAGTGTTAATAAAGTGTGCTACCCGTCAAGTGGTTTCCCGCCGTCATTCAGAATACTTCACATACAAAACGTCAGCATGTACTGCTGTCATCATAGGCAAAAATATATACACCCTCACTCACCCTCACCACTCACCATCACCACTCACCACTCACTATCACTCACCACTCACCATCATTCACACTCACCCTCACCACTCACCCTCACCACTCACTCACCCTCACTACTCATCCTCACCACCACTACTCACCCTCACCACTCTCCCTCACCACTCTCCCTCACCACTCTATCACCACTCACCCTCACCACTCACCCTTCTCCCTCAACACTCACGCTCAACCTCACCAATCATCCTCGCCCTCACCACCACCACTCACCCTCACCACTCACACTCACCCTCGCGACCACCACTCACCCACAACACTCACCCTCACCACCACCACTCACCCTCACCACTCACCATCACCACCACCACTCACCCTCACCTCTCACTCACCCTCAACACTCACCCTCACCACTCACCTCGCACCACTCACCACTGACCCTCACCACTCACTCTCACCACTCACTCTCACCACTCACTCTCACCACTCACTCTCACCACTCACCCTCACCACCACCACTCACCCTCACCACTCACCCTCACCACCAACACCACTCACCCTCACCTCTCACTCACCCTCAACACTCACCCTCACCACTCACCCTCACCACTCACCCTCACCACTCACCTCTCACCACTCATCACTGACCCTCACCACTCACCCTCACCACTCACCCTCACCACTCACACTCACCACTCACACTCACCACCTCACCACTCATCACTCACCACAGACCCCTCACCACTCACACTCACCACTCACTCTCACCACTCACCCTCACCACTCACCCTCACCACTCACGCTCACCACTCGCTCTCACCACTCACCCCTCTCCCTCACCACTCACCCCTCTCCCTCACCACTCACGCTCACCCTCACACTACTCAACACTCACCCTCACCACTCACTACTCACTCTCACCACTCACGTTCACCACTCACCCTCACCACTCACCCCTCTCCCTCACCACTCACGCTCACCACTCACCCTCACCACTCACCCTCACTACTCACTAATCACCCTCACCACTCACCCTCACCACTCACTACTCACCCTCACCACCACTACTCACCCTCACCACTCTCCCTCACCACTCACCCTCACCATTCACCCCTTTCCCTCACCACTCACGCTCACCACTCACCCTCACCAACCATCCTCACCCTCACCACCACTACTCTCCCTCACCACTCTCCCTCACCACTCATCCTCACCTTAACCACTCACCCTCACCACTCACCCTCACCTCTCACCACTCACCCTCACCACTCACCCTCTCCACTCACCCTCAGCACTCACCACTCACCCTCACCTTCACCACTCACCCTCACCACTCTCAACACTCACCCTCACCATTCACCCTCACCTTCACCACTCACCCTCACCAATCACCCTCACCACTCACCCCTCACCATTCACCCTCACCACTCACCCTGACCACTCACCCTCACCACTCACTCTCACCACTCACCCGACCCTGATGCTTGCTGTATATTTGGAGTTTGCAGCTCTCTCCCCATGGTCTCCGTGTCCTCAGGTTTTTTCCTTCCACATTTAGAGTCAACATTACGCATTTAGAGGATATACATTTCAACATGATAAGCCGCTTCGTTGAGCTATACAGCTCGGTGAGCCTTACCTGGTAAAATCAAAAATATATGTAGTTTAGTTAAAAATTGATGGGCTCAGTTCATCCCCAGTGTGATGACAGCAAAAGGTAAATGTGCAGCCCTGAAATTTCCTGCTCGTGCCAATGCTGACAGAAGGGCCTCAATGAGTGGAAGCTCTGGAGAGAAACTCAAAATGGTACTTTAGCCTAACTTTTCCATGCTGGTCAGACATATATATAAAAAAGTCAAAAATTGTGGGTTATTGGTTTGTGGGTTTGTTTGTGGTCGCTCGTTCGCTTGGCTCTCCAACGGTGAGGTTTATGTGAAGAAAAAAAATAGCCAAGCACCACGCCGTAAGCCTCGCGGTCAGCAAGCGGTCGGTATGCACTGCTGTAATCATAGCAGGTACCACCACAGCAGTATGCACTGCTGTAATCATAGCAGGTACCACCACAGTCAGTATGCTCTGTTGTAATCATAGCAGGCACCACCACAGCAGTATGCACTGCTGTCATCATATCAAGTACCACCACAGTCAGTACGCACTGCTGTTACATTTTTAAGAGTAGCTTTGAAACATTTTTAAGACCCAGGCAATGCCGGGTACTTCCTGCTAGTCTTATATATAAAAGTCTCCGTGCGCTCGAGCTTGCGGGGGATTTGGCTCTCGGACGGTGACCTTCACGTAGAAAAAAAATTGCCGGGCGGCATGCCCTAAGCCCTGTGGTGGGAATAGGCTATTCCGTTTTCCCATCCGTAAACGTTAAAGTACTTTAATTAACACATTTGTGCCGTTTCTATTATTAATTATTTACTTATTGCGCGCAGTCGACCGTACAAAGTGACGCCAATTGCGTGGGGGGGGCGGACCCTACCAAGTACTGCGCGTTCGCTCCAGCTCACGGGGACATTTTATTTCACGCGTTTAACATGGAATAAATATACACATCACGCTGCCGGTTTCTCTTCACAGTGTGATGTCCCCTACCCCCCCCCACCACCCCAATGCGTGCAGTTACTGCTATAAAGCCCTTACATATTAATTTAATATTATGACAACGCTTACTTGGTATTATTCTGCCTCGGGCGGGGGGATGGTGGGGGGGGGTAGCGGCCCAGCCAGCAGCCTGGCAATGTCTCACCTCCTCCGGCTTGCCAATCTAGCCGAGGCCGCGGGCTCTGCACGGGACGAGGCGTCACCACGCCAATGTAAAGTACAATTTTATTGCATCTTTCGCTAAGAACTGAGGTTCATTGTTTACTATTATTAAACAAATAAGTTTATAAATATTACAATGATAATGTGTGTGTGCACATAACAACTCTGCTTTGCTTACTATTATGAAACTAATAATTTGCCTAATATTCCAATTATAATGTTCGTGTGCAGAAACTACATGTGTGTCCCTAAAGTCGATGTCTGTGTGTGTGAGTCCATATGTGTTTGTGTGCGTGTAAGAAAATGGGTTTCTACGTGTGTGGGTCCATGTCTGTGTGTAAGTCCATGTGTGTGTCTGACTTTATCAAACGGACAACGCCCCATGTGTGTGTGTACGTACAAGTGCGTGTGTGTCAGTCCATGTGTGTGTGTATCAATCGCTGTGTGTGTTAGTCCACATGTGTGTGTAAGTCCATATATGTGTGTGTCACTCGATGTGTGTGTGTAAGGAATGCGTGTGTGTGAGTCTATGTGCCTGTTAATCCATGTGTATCTAAAGTACATGTCTGTGTGTCACAGTCCATATGTGTATGTGTGTGTAGGGCAATGTGTGGGTCAGTCTATATATGTGTGTGTAAGTCCATGTGTGTGTGTCTTAGTCGATGTGTGTGTGTAAGTACATGTGTGTTTACGTCAATGTGTGTGAGTCCACGTATGTCTGTGTGTGAGTCGATGTATGTGTGAGTCGCTGTATGTGTGTACGTCGATATGTGTGTGTAACTCCATGTGTGTGTATCTCAAGTGGATGTCTATGTGTGTGTGAGTCCATACGTGTGTGTGAGTCGATGTGTTTGTGTATGAGTCGATATGTGCGTGTGTGTTAGTCGCTGTGTGTGCATGCCTCCATGTTAGTCAGTGTAAGTCCATTTATTTGCGTGTCTGTAGGTCCATGTGTGCATCTTAGTCCATGCGTGTGCTTTATTGACCTGCTCAAGGCCGATGATACCATCAGTAGGCCTGGACTCTGGGTTGCTCTTCGTGCTTTCCGAGTCCCTGACCCACTCATCACCATCCTTAAGGACCTTCATGATGGTGAGCGACCCCGCGTCTACGTGGCCGTGAGTCAGAGCCATTCCCTTTACACCTTAGGGTGCAACAGGGATGCCCTCTGGCGCCCACATCATTTTACATATATTTGGACCACGTAGTTCGTCAAGCCTTCAATGCCTGTACTGGAAGAATTCCCAACTGCTACAGATACAATAGGAGGCTGATCGATGGCCGGGTGCGGTCAAGGGATCGCTACCTATTGCTCAACCACGTTATGTATGCCGATGATCTGCTAATTGCTGCTCACTCGGAGGACGAGTTCGAGGTGCTGCTGCTAAACCTGGAGCTTGTCACCAACAGGTGGGGGGCCTTACCATCAGCCTCACCAAAACTAAGCACCTGCCTGCCTATTTTGTACCATCGGACACTCCACCCCCGCAACTCCCAATTTGTGACGGGGCAGTTGTGGAGACAGTGGAGAGTTTCCCATACCTTGCCAGTCTGCTAATGACCGGCTCCGGTTTAACAGCAAAGGTCTCACTCTGAATCAGTCGAGCTGCATTATCTTTTCATTGCCTGGGTGACGCTGTGTGGAAGCTACCTGGTCTATCACTTCATACGAAGCTTCAGGTCTTCTCGGCCACGGCCATTCCCTCCCTTCTCTATGCTTGCAAAACTTGGACCCCCCTAATGGAACATCTTCGCCAGTTAGAAACATTTAGGATGGCCTGCCTATGATCCATCCTGGCTTTAACCAGGCTGCATTGTGTGAGGAGCTCACAAATCCTTGAAAGATCTGGATAGTCCCATCGGTGACCTCCGGCAGGTAAGGCTGCGTTGCCTGAGTCATGTAGCCCGCATGGCCAGCCACCGCATGCCTAAACAGCTTTTAATCTGCCGGATCGAGGGGGCTAAACGGGTGCGGCACGGGCTGGAGAAGACATGGAGTGATGTGCTACAGGAGGACTTGGTGCTGAGTCCACTTGCGGATGACTGGTACCAGCCGTGTCAAGATCGGCCTCTGTGGAGGAGGCTCCTGAACGACGCTACTGGGCAGTTGGAGGCAGTCACCCTCCAACAACAATGGAGGGCGGAGGAGCGACGCTCACAACAACGAGCGGAGCACCGGGTGGCTAAAGCACAGAAAGTTGCCACAGTATGGGCCACAGGTGGTGTATCAGCCAGTCTCCTCGGTCAATCGACCTGTGCCATCTGGGTTTGCCCCGTGACCTCCTGCCAGCGGGCGTTCGACACTTCAAGGTGCACATAGCCTGGCACAAGCGTTGTCGTGACGTCACCACCACTTAGTGGCGAATGCCGGTTGTTGTTCAGTCTATGTATGTATGTGTGAGTCTATTTGTGCGTGTAACTCTATGTGTGTGTGTCAATGGATTTGCGTGTGTAACTACATGTGTGTCTGCCTTTTTCGCCCGGGCAATGCCGGGTACTTCCTGCTAGTTTATATATAAAAGTCTCCATGCGCTCGTGCTTGCGGGGGATTTGGCTCTCGGACGGTGGGGTTTAAGACCGAAATAATTTGCCAGCCGGCATGCCGTAAGCCCCGTGGTGGGAATAGGCTATTCCGTTTTCCCATCCGTAAACTTTAAAGTAGTTTAATTAACAAATTTGTGTCGTTTCTATTATTCATTATTTACTTATTGTGCGCCGTCGATCGTCCCAAGTGACGCCAGTTCCGTGGGGGAGGGGCGGACCCTGCCAAGTGATGCGCGTTGCCTCCAGCTCACTGGGACATTTTATTTCACGCGTTTAACATGTAATAAATATCCACATCACGCTGCCGATTTCTCTTCACAGTGTGATGTCGTCTTCCCCCCCCACCACAATGCGTGCAG
The DNA here is from genome assembly GCF_965212315.1 of Lampetra planeri. Lineage (NCBI taxonomy): Eukaryota > Metazoa > Chordata > Hyperoartia > Petromyzontiformes > Petromyzontidae > Lampetra > Lampetra planeri. The sequence goes on from NC_136107.1 coordinate 28,053,817, forward strand.
TTACTGCTATAAAGCCCTTACATATTAATTTAATATTATGACAACGCTTACATGGTATTATTCTGCCTCGGGCAGGGGGATGGTGGGGGGTAGCGGCCCAGCTCGCAGCCTGGCAACGTCTCACCTCCTCCGGCTTGCCAATTTAGGTGAGGCCGCGGGCTCTGCATGGGACGACGCGTCACCACGCCAATGTAAAGTACAATTTTCTTGCATCTTTCGCTAAGAATGTAGGTTTATTGTTTACGATTATTCAACAAATAAGTTTACAAATATTACAATGATAATGTTTGTGTGCAGAAACTACATGTGTGTCCCTAAAGTCGATGTCTGTGTGTGTGAGTCCATATGTCTTTGTGTGCGTGTAAGTCGATGGGTTTCTATGTGTGTGGGTCCATGTCTGTGTGTGAGTCCATGTGTGTGTGTTTTTTTCAAACGGACAACGCCCCGTGTGTGTGTGTGTGTGTACGTACAAGTGTTTGTGTGTGTGTGTCAGTCCATTTGTGTGCGTATCAGTCGCTGTGTGTGTGTGTTAGTCCACATGTGTGTGTAAGTCCATACGTGTTTCACTCGATGTGTGTGTGTCTAAGTGAATGCGTGTGTGTGTGAGTAGATGTGTGTGTATGACTCTATCTGAGTGTGTAAGTCAATGTGCGTTTGTGTGTCTATGTGTGTCAGTGGATGTGTGTGTGTTAATCTACATGTGTGTATCTAAAGTAGATGTCTGTGTGTCACAGTACATATGTCTATGTGTGTGTAGGTCAATGTGTGTGTCAGTCTATGTATGTGTGTGTAAGTCCATGTGTGTGTGTCTTAGTCGATATGTGTGTGTGTAAGTACATGTGTGTTTACGTCAATGTGTGTGTGAGTCCACCTATGTCTGTGTGTGAGTCGATGTGTGTGTGTGAGTCGTTGTATGTTTGTCAGTCTATGTATGTGTGTGTAACTCCATGTGTGTGTATCTAAAGTGCATGTATATGCGTGTGTCAGTCCATATGTGTGTGTGTGTAAGTCCATGTGTTTACGTGTGTCAGTCGATATGTATGTGTGTGTCAGTCCATGGGCGTCTGTGTTAGTCACTTTGTGTGCATGGCTCCATGTCAGTCAGTGTAAGTCCATTTATTTGCGTGTCTGTAGGTCCATGTGTGTGTGTGAGTGAATGTATGTGCTCAAGGCCTATGATACCATCAGTAGGCCTGGCCTCTGGGTTGTTTTTCATGCTTTCGGAGTCCCTCAAACTTTTATTACGATCCTTAAGGACCTTCATGATGGTGAGCGGCCCCGCGTCAAACTACGTGGCCGTCAGTCAGAGCCATTCCCTCTACACCTTGGGGTGTGACAGGGATGTCCTCTGGCTCCACATTATTTAACATATCTTTTGACCACGTAGTTCGTGAAGCCTTCAATGGCTGTACCCGATGAATTAGCATATGGTGCAGATACAATGGGAGGCTGATCGATGCCCGGGTGCGGTCAACGGATGCCTCCCTATTGCTCAACCATGTTATGTATGCCGATGCTCTGGTGATTGCTGCTCACTGCTGCATGCCACTAAGAGATAGGGCCTTACCATCAGCCCCATCAAAACTAGGCACCTGCCTGAGTATTTTGTACCATCGAGCAATCCACCCCCACAGCTCACAATTCGTGATGCGCCAGTTGTGGAGAGATTGCCGAGATTCCCATACCTGCCCAGTGTGCTCATGACCGCCTCCGGTTTAACAGCAGAGGTCTCACTTCAAATCAGTCGAGCGCCATTATCTTTTCATCGGCTGCGTTACGCTGTGTGGAAGCTACCTGGTCTGTCGCTCCGCACGAAGCTTCAGGTCTTCTCGGCCACGGTAATTCCCTCCCTTCTATACGCTTGCGAAACGTGCATCCCCCTAATGGAACATCTTCGCAGGTTAGACTGGCTGGCCTGCTAACGATCCAGCCTGGGTTTAACCATATATGTGTGTGTGTGCGTCTAACTCGATGTGTTTCTATTAGGCCGTAAGGTGAACTAGGAAAAAGTGTCTAGAAAATGATTTTTGTTTCCACACCTGGGAACTACTTTTTAAATGAATTTTTTCATAGACAAAACCATTTTCGACGTTATGTTAAAAGTTCTCCGCAAAATACCCTGCAGTTTTTTTTTCAAAATCCATGAATGTATATAATTATGAATTGGAAAAAACGAAAATCTTATAATGCTGGTATTGTTTGTAACTTTATTTATATACATTTTAGCAACACCAAATATCTCTCAAACTGACACTTATACATGTGTAATGTAGTAACTCGGCGGGAGACGACTTCACGGGTAGCACACTCTTTATTTCACCAACTTCGTTACACAGGTGACTAACACCCACTGTAGTTACTCAGGTGACTAACACCCACTTGGTTACTCGGGTGACTAACACCCACTTGGTTACTCGGGTGACTAACACCCACTTGGTTACTCGGGTGACTAACACCCACTTGGTTACTCGGGTGACTAACACCCACTTAGTTACTCGGGTGACTAACACCCACTGAGCTACTCGGGTGACTAACACCCACTTAGCTACACGGGTGACTAACACCCACTGAGCTACTTGGGTGACTAATACCCACTTAGCTACACGGGTGGCTAACACCAGCCTACCCCACACGGTTCTCCTGGCTACACCAACACGGGCTCTTACGCCCCGTAGCCTCTCGGAACACCCCCAGCCGGGGTGTCCCTCTCGACTCTGGGTCCCACAGTCCCGACCCACATGGGCGTCGGACCACGGGTCCCACAGTCTCGCCTCCGAGCCACACAGGGCCCCGGTCCCAACAAGGACAGCGGGACTAGGGGTCTCACGGCACTACCTCTTCACTCCGTTTTCGATCTTCAACTGGTTAACAACAACCACGAGTGCTCTCGCGCGTCACCCTTTATACACCTCCTGCGGACGTCGTTGAGAGCACCCATCCCATTTGACCAATCACTCGGCGCTGGCTACGATCCTCTTTTCCCACAGTGTCAGCGCGCCTCACCACTCACGCCGCGCCGCCCCGTAATCTCTCACTCCCGGCGCGCGCGTCCACACCACGCCCACAACGCGTGCCCAACCCCACACCCCGTGCCGCCCCGTGATCCATCACTGTCGGCGCACGTCAACACCACCACTACATCACCCCCTACCACATAGCTCGCAGCCGACCCGGCTGCTATAAAAATATACAACACCCCCTACCCCCCCATGTGTGCCCCGTAACACAACAACAACATAACACAACACGAACACCGCCATCCGCAAAAATCAGCAAATGCCACCACAACAACAGAACAATATGTACAATCCGGCGAGTGACAACAATAAATGTGTATGCCAAAAAAAAATATTTTTCTTTTCTTTCTTCTGACTCGTGCAGCGTCCCATTCTTCCCGAGCGTCCCTTGAACGGGACATTACCCCGGCAGAGGGGGAACACGGCGGTGAGCCGAGTCCGCCTTGCCGGTCCGTCGTACGGCACCAGACGCGGTTGACCATCCGGTGGTGCCGGCAGTTCAGGAAGGCACGGGCCAGGCATCGGGGATCCGCGCGTGCCGCGGGGTTCCGGTTCCCGACGGTCAACCGCCGTCAGGCCCGAAACACCTGGGGGTGGGTCAGGTGGAGACACGTGAGGATCAGCCTGCGACACATCCCTCCCCGAGTCGACGGTCACATCACACGCTCGGTCGTTACGGCACAAAACGGGGTCACGCGGTGCCGCGTAGGGTTTCAGTCGGGAGGGGTGCACGTACCAACGGCGTTTTTCCCATTTAATCTGTATACTCTGGGGTCGTGCAACCCGCACAATTTCCACCGGTCCCCTCCATGGTCTCAACAACTTGGGGGACGTAGCCAACGGTGCATGTGGACAATGCAGCCAGGCCTTATCGCCTGGTTTCCAATCGTGCGTATGCACCCTCCGTCCATGCAATCTCTCATTCGCGATCTGCCGAGACTGCGAATTCAATCTCGCAGCCTCTCGCGCTTCAGCCAATTTGGCGATATTAAACTTGATGTGGTCTGCCAATTTAGATTTTGCACGTGGCTGGGAAATCCCCAGTTGGACGTCCATGGCCGGATCGGCCTCCCGCCCATACATAAGAAAAAATGGGGAAAACCCCGTCGCCGCATGAGGGGCCATTCGATAGGCCGCGAGCACCCCCGGTACCTGTAAGTCCCAATCAACCTGATCGTCGCAGACCTGTTGGCACAGCATAGACGTAATCGTCCTGTTCAGACGTTCAACCATTCCGTCAGTCTGCGGGTGGTACGGGGAGGTACGCACTTTCTTTGTACCCAACAGGTCGCACACCTCGCGCAAGAAAACGCTCGAAAAATTCTTCCCTTGGTCCGTCAGCAAGCGTTCAGGGGCGCCCTTGTCCAAAACATAACCTTGGACGAAGGCGTCCGCCACTGCCGCAGCCGACTGGTTGGCGAGTGGCCACGCCATGGGCCAGCGGGTGAAGTACTCTACGCCAACCAGCAGGAACTTATTTCCCCTAGATGTAGCGGGAAAGGGCCCCAAGATGTCTAACGCAACCAATTCGTTTGTGCGCGAAACCTGAATGGATTGCAGCGGTGGATTAGCCGCTACTGGTGGCGGCTTCCTTTGGGCGCACCTTACACATCCCTTAAGAATGTTCGCCACGTCGTTGCCCATCCCCGGCCAATAATAGTCTCGCTGGATTAGGGCGAGCGTTTTGTGAAAACCCAGATGCATGAGTCGTTCATGAGCAGCCAGAACGACCCTTCCCCGCATAGCAAATGGCACAACGAGCGCGTGACGCCGGGACATGTTGTCCCACTTCATCAAGAGGCCCTGTCTGCACACCCAGGAACCGACCCGCGTTTCCCCCCCCCTCGGGAGCGTCAACCTTCCGACGTAGCGTGAGTAGGGAGTTGTCGGCCATTTGGAGACGGCCCCACTCGATGAGAGGCAACGCTAACAGCGAGTCCCTCCCCGTGGGAGCGTCGACCCCCGTAGTATCAGTGGCAGTGAGCACAACTTCCGCGGGGACGGCGACAGGGGGTTTACACCGCGCCGATCCCAGCAGACATTCGCATTCCGTGCGCGGCGGCAACCGCGACAAGGCATCCGCGTTCGAGTGGCGCAATCCCTTGCGGTAAATCGTCGTGAATTGGTAGTCCTGAAGGACCTCCAACCATTGGGACAATTGGCCGGATGGCTGCACCACCCGCAAAGCGTACTGGAGAGCCGCATGGTCCGTACGAACCGTAAAATGACGGCCGTAAAGATACGGCCTGAATTGCTGTATAAAAAACACAATCGCCAGCAATTCACGACGTGTCACACAGTAGCGTTGTTCCGCAGGGGACAGAACCCTGCTACCGTAGGCGACCACCCGTTCAACCCCCCCGACCACCTGTGAGAGCACTCCCCCGATACCCGTGTTACTGGCATCCGTGTCGAGCAAAAACGGTTGCGTGAAATCGGGGTAACACAAGGGGGGAGCCTGCACCAAGGCGTCACGAAGGGAGCAGAACGCAGCTTCCTCTTCCGGCCCCCAGTGAAACCGCACACCTTTAGCCGTCAAAGCGTGCAGGGGCCTGGCTATGGTGGCAAACTGCTTGACAAAACGACGGTAATAGGAGGCGAATCCTATGAAGCTGCCGACTTCAGTGACCGAGGTTGGCGTTGGCCATGAGCTGACGCAGTGCGTCTTAGCAGGGTCTGTCGAGATCCCTGAACGACTAACGATATGGCCCAAGTACCTGACCGACTCCCGAAGCAGAAAACATTTAGCCGGTTTAAATTTAAGCTTAGCGGAACGCATCCTGAGGAACACCGCTCTCAGACGCTGGAGGTGCTCCTCAAAAGTCCGGCTGAAAACGATGATATCATCGAGGTAGATCAAACAGGTGTCCCATTGGAGGCCCGACAAAACCAATTCCATGAGCCTCTGGAACGTGGCGGGAGCGGAATGTAAGCCCATGGGCAATCGGTTGAATTCAAATAGGCCTCCCGGCGTCCGGAAAGCGGTTTTAGGTTTTGATTCGTTATCGAGGGGCAATTGCCAAAATCCCGACAGCAGATCGAGCGTCGAAAAAAACTGTGCTCCCGCCAAGGCATCCAGCGACTCATCCATCCTGGGGAGCGGATACGCATCGGCCATAGAGATTTTGTTTAGGCGGCGGAAATCGACACAGAACCGCAAGGACCCGTCCTGTTTTTTAACTAGGACGATAGGAGCACCCCACTTCTGACACCAGTTGTAATGTAGTAACTCGGCGGGAGACGACTTCACGGGTAGCACACTCTTTATTTCACCAACTTCGTTACACAGGTGACTAACACCCACTGTAGTTACTCGGGTGACTAACACCCACTTGGTTACTCGGGTGACTAACACCCACTTGGTTACTTGGGTGACTAACACCCACTTGGTTACTCGGGTGACTAACACCCACTTGGTTACTCGGGTGACTAACACCCACTTAGTTACTCGGGTGACTACCACCCACTGAGCTACTCGGGTGACTAACACCCACTTAGCTACACGGGTGACTAACACCCACTGAGCTACTTGGGTGACTAACACCCACTTAGCTACACGGGTGGCTAACACCAGCCTACCCCACATGGTTCTCCTGGCTACACCAACATGGGCTCTTACGCCCCGTAGCCTCTCGGAACACCCCCAGCCGGGGTGTCCCTCTCGACTCTGGGTCCCACAGTCCCGACCCACATGGGCGTCGGACCACGGGTCCCACAGTCTCGCCTCCGAGCCACACAGGGCCCCGGACCCAACAAGGACAGCGGGACTAGGGGTCTCAGGGCACTACCTCTTCACTCCGTCTTCGATCTTCAACTGGTTAACAACAACCACGAGTGCTCTCGCGCGTCACCCTTTATACACCTCCTGCGGACGTCGCTGAGAGCACCCATCCCATTTGACCAATCACTCAGCGCTGGCTACGATCCTCTTTTCCCACAGTGTCAGCACGCCTCACCACTCACGCCGCGCCGCCCCGTAATCTCTCACTCCCGGCGCGCGCGTCCACACTGTTGTATATGTTGGTTATCAAAATTTTGATGTGTTGTATGCGTGCGTGGGTGAAATTATTATGTTGTATATGTGGGTTATGAATATTCAGTGAAAATAATAATAATCAAATGAAATTTGGCCAAATGTGTAATTATCCGGAAATATGTTAATTTATGTAATTATGCACATTTAATTATGCCAATTCGAGAGGTAATCGTAGTAATTATGCGAGTGGGTGTAATTATGATAATGCAAGTCGTTATGATAACCAGACCCTGCCTCGGTGACGAGGGTGGGTTATCGATCGGAATAAGGCAATTAATTGTATGCAGTTATGCAGGTGTGGTGTAAGTATGCAAGATTAACTTAGATTAACTCGGCATCGTTGTCTAGGTTCGTCTCATTCTCGCTTATTTTTAGGTCCCCGGTTCACCCCGTTATCACTTTAACATTTACTGAGTATGTATTAGTGTGTTTATTAAGGTCACCAAGTTCAGATCTCAACGCAGAAGCAGATCTTATGCATAGATTTCAGGAAAGAATCACACAACCACTTCTGTATTAATCAATTTATTACTAATTCAACCTCAACTATGATATAGTATGCGAACTCTCAATCCCGGAACGTCAACACGGCATCAATACAGTATCATCAACGATTGTCTGATTTCACTTTGACAACGGCACATGGATCCCGCATAACGCGATGGTTGTTAGTGAGAGAGAGAGTCGTTAAAATATGCAAATACTATGCTAAGAAAAACCTTAACGTTAATTAATGATTATACTCCATATTGTTCACGCAGTACCGCCCTCCTTATTGATCATACGCAACCCTTATCACGTTGTTAGCACCTTGGGTCACGGGACAGTTGAATATTCTGTAGAGGATGCGAGTACGTGCGGCGATTATGACTGAAAGATACTTGAAAGATTATACGGCGATAAAAAAAACACAATCAAAACAGTTATTATTCTTAAAGGCACCAATCTCAACAGATACATCGGCAGGTTATCTGACAGCAGAATGGCTCGGAGTAAGGGCCTGCGACGGTGCTCCTTTCCCGAAGATCGTTATCTTGTACCAAGTTTACTAATTGGGGACCAGATCACCTGATAAGGATCTGGTGGGCCACCACTCCCCACGTGAGCGTGGCTCGGCGGAAGGAGGTGCCAAGAATCAATTCGTATTGATGGATCTGTTGGGAATTTATGCGATCAAGAGTACAGCCCACTAAATATTAAAGATAAAAATTACGAATACTCTTCTAAACGACGGATGGCCATCACTCGGTCTCGTTGTGAAGCCTTCACAGCCACGGATGGCTTATGGGTTCGAGTGTTTTTGAGTGGTAAGAGTTGTCTTGAATCGTCAGTGTTCGGAGTCGGTTCTTTATGTCAAACAGACGCCTGGTGGTCGTGTGGTGAGGGGGCGGTGCGCGTCATACGTATCAGTCGCTCCCCTGTCACCGTGGTGCCCGTTGATACGCTGTCGCCGTTCGGACCCCGGTCGGTAGGTGGCGCCCACAGCTCGCTCGCAGCGTGCAGTGTTGGGTCGTCGACCAAGGGTGAGCACGAAGCCTCGTCGCCAAACCGCGATCGTCACCACTCTGGCGGCAGCAGAGACCTCCGACTCAGCAGAGGTTGACCCACGCAGGCCGAGTTGAGCTGTCAAGCGGGTCTTGCCCGCCTGCAGAGGAGATGGGGAGCCGCTTGAGTCGAGCCCCGAGAGCCGGCTCCGGTGAGCCGATCGAACTCGGCTGAGTCCCAGACGAGCTGAAGAGTCGAGCCGACCCGCTGGTCGCAGCTCGCTCCTGAGTCGACCCCCCCGGTCGAGCTGAAGATGAGTCGAGCCGACCCGCTGGTCGCAGCTCGCTCCTGAGTCGACCCTCCCGGTCGAGCTGAAGATGAGTCGAGCCGACCCGCTGGTCGCAGCTCGCTCCTGAGTCGACCCTCCCGGTCGGGCTGAAGATGAGTCGAGCCGACCCGCTGGTCGCAGCTCGCTCCTGAGTCGACCCTCCCGGTCGAGCTGGTTTCCAATGCTCAGGGTCCTTTCTTTTATGCCGAAAAATCCCTTTTTGGTCCTGCCCACAAGGCGGGGTTTCTTTCGATTTTTGCTGTGTCAGGATCTATCCGTAGGTAGGTGTGTCCATGTGTGTGTCCGTATGTCCTTGTCCTTGTGTGCATCACCCACGGTATATTCCGTTGTCATACTCCCTCCATAAAATCCACGAGCAAACAATCAGATGTTACAAATTGCCTCGAAGTCGTCTCTCTGTCTGGGTGCAATATTATCTCTTGTCTGGCCTTCTTCATGAACCAAAACACAGACGTTACAAATCGTCTCACAGGCGTCTCTGTCCGTGTTGCACGACCTGGAGGGAGGGCAACACTCCCTCCGACCCTCACCGATGCACAAAGAAATGGTTAAAAGTTTTAACATTTGTCCCTTACCATTTCACAGTTATGATTCTGTATGTAACCTAAGGTCTGCCGTTTCCCATCGTGGTGCTTGACCCAAGTGGAGGTGCCTCCCCGAGCGTATACACACTCTTATCCCGCGCTGCGGGGATACAAAGACGGCCGGGATCTCCCTTTCTCTCCGACCCTGGGTTTAACATCGCTCTTTTATTATGTATTTTATATTCGACCTGGTGGTGATTCATCCCGTTATCCTGGCTTTTCATAAGTTTTACTTTTGTCTTTTCATGCATAGGCTTATTATTATTAATTTATTTCCGATATCTTAGGTTAAGGGGTAAGTTTCTTGATCCTAGGAATTCGTATTCCTTGGTGTCTGCATGGTTATATAAGCGGAATATAGTTTACGGTGAATAGCGTTAACATTGATGTTATGTACGATATTATGTATTGTGATGTCTTTAACTTAACTTGTTGGTCAGGGCTTTACTGACATGAAGTTGCATTTCATAGCCTCGCAGTCTTTGCCTCACCCTGTCTCTGCTCGCCGTTGTTGTTGCTGTCCAGCTGACGCCGTTAACTCAAGGCCTCATTAATTTCCGTCACTCCTTGTAGGTGAGGGCGGTTGAACCTTGGAGTCAGTTCTGGTTTTTGTCTGCCTGCTTCTTCTGATGTCCCCTGACCCCGGGAGTTATTATTTCTACTTTTATGGCCTGTCGAAGCCCGACTCGCTGTTGTTGGGCTGGTGGGTCGCTGGGTTGGTGTGTCGTTCCCGGCTTTTTTGCTTACGTTTGCAGTTCGCCGTGCTCTTAATTTCCTTCCCTCTTCAACCTTATATCGACTATTCGCTCCTGTCTGGGTGCGATTCAATTTTGACTTAGGAAGGTTCTGATTGTCATATGCTTCGGGTTGAGTTGTATAGATGGAAATAACATTTCATATTGACTTAATGATGGTGATGGTTCAGTAGGCGTAACTTGTGGCCTGGTTTAATTGGAGTGGGTGTGAATATCAATAACTTTAGCCTATCCTGTTGTTAAATTCCGAATTTAACGTTACTTTAATAGCAATACAGAATAATTGAGCTTTTCGTCTTAACTAGGCGAACGCGGACTTCTGGTGACCCCCGCAGCCTTGTTATTCAGCTGAGTCTGCATCCTTGAGATATACAACGCTCTTATTCGTCTCACTGTGGCCATCCAACCTTCTGCTCTGGGAGTGTTATTCTTAATTTCAGGTCAAAGGCCCCCTCACGTTCAGACGTGCAGGGTTGTTTAAATCAGCTCCCCCCCCCTGTGTACACAGCCTTGAGCTGACCCACTTATTTAATAATTTAATTCCTTGGCCTTTTTGGGTTTATCCTTGCTCCCTCAGCTGCAGGAGAACAAGGCGTATTTCTCCTCCCTGTGTGCACGTGTTCCAATTAGCTCGGAATCCCTAAACACACAATCAGTGATGATTCCTGGCTTTCTGTGGTTGTGATTTAGACAAAGGCGCCTCTGCTTCCTTTCATTGCCTTCGAGTTGACACTGCCCCATTATTCGCCCATGTGCTGAGGTCATAGATGGTTGGGCTTTTTGCCTTAACTATGTCTGGCTGACTCTCCCACTGTCTCTGCCGCCTGCACGGGTGACATGTGCCCGTTTATCAGGCCTTATCTTTCCTTGAAGCAAGGTTGCAATTCTGCCATCCTAGCCCTCCTCCAGTTCATTACTTAACAACACCTGGTGTTTTGCAGTTTGCTGCTTTTTGGTGTGTTTTCATTCATTATATCTCAATGATGGAAGAAGGCTAGGATACAACATTCCGCCCTTTTAAAAATGACCAGTGGTCAAATGGCCACGGGTTATTTTTAAAAAAATGTATACCCTTCTTCCATCATGAACCATCGATTGTCCTCAAGTTTTGCTTCTATTTCCTTACAACGCGCGCGTACGTGTCACAACTTAACATGGTTATATGTGACAAGAGAGAGGAAAAATATATATTCTAAAGGAAGGTAACACGATAAGGGAGGGAGAAATTATTCTATTGACTACGTGTTATAGGAGATATCGTTAAAAAGATAGTTTCTACGGTTATTCTTGGGTGGCATCATCAGGCCTTGGCTCCCTTCTAGCTTGGCAAGGTACGTTAGCAGGAGCGTGAGCAGGAGGGCTGCCATTTCCTGGAAAACATGTTACACATTATTGTAGTGTGATATGCCCATTAGTTTAGTTCCCCAGAGATTGGTGTTTATTCTGAGTTAATTTTTTATGTCCTAAGGTTAAGCGTTATTATGTTTCCACTTAAGCTTTCTGGAATTCGTACTCTTTAGTTTTTATTTATTATTTTTTGGTCGTGTAGGTAGGAAACATATAATAATAGAAAAATTATTTGTTGGTTAATTATCTTTATTAAGTTTCTACTTTTCGGTAAGGAAAACGTTAAGAAAACGCGAAGTTTCAACCGTTATTTATTCTGCCCTTATCTGTATATCTCCAGATGTCTTGGGAGGCTAGTCCATACATCTTTTGTCCATTTGGATGTCCATGACCTCTTTGTGACCGAACTCTCAACATTTTAACCGCCCTCCATGTTTCATGGATTCCTGGTGTTCTTGTGAGGAGAAGTGAGTTGTTTTCATTAATTAATTAAAAAAAAGGTATATATAGATTAAAAAAAATATTATATTTTTTTGAATTGTTCTTAATTAAAAAAGGATAGACACAACAATCCGCCCGTTTGAATAATTATCAGGGGTCGATTTGGCCACTGGCGAATTTCCAAACCAAGTAAATGCCCTTTTTTTGTGTTATGAATCTATAAGCCGCCCTCACTCTCGGCGGTTATTTCTTACGACGCGCGCATATGTATCACAATCGTAACATGGTTACATTTGAAATAAGCAAAAGAAATAAAACACAACGTTAAACATCGGTACTAATCCATAACGCATTCCTTCCAAAGCGCGCGCATGTATCACAATCTTAACAAGGTTACATTTGAAATAAGCAAGGAAAATACGACAAAACTTTAACATCGATATCACCAGTTACATGGTTCTCATCCCTCATAACTCCGACGGATATTAAATTTTGTTTTTGTTTTTGTTAAATCCTGGGAAACGCTAGGTAGCGGTTTCGAACGCATTTTTGCGTTAATTTCCTCCTGTTACATCCTTGCAATCTTTTTACCAAGTTCCGAGTGTCTGGTTTACCACTTATCACTTTGATCATTCGATCACGGTTTTCCGGTTCGTTTTTGTAATTTCCCCTCTCACTCTCTCGCGTCGTGGGAGTGTGTGGTGTAAAATTGTGCTGCACATAATCAGAATTCGCGCACACAACCAACTTCTGTACTCCGTCATCACTGGCATTCGCTCTCTCTGCGATTACATGCACATTTGCCGAGTCAGTGTGTCGATTTAATTCTGTCCCTCGTAATGTTGCCCTCTTTGTTTTTACGAGTGTGTTGGATTCCAACACCATTCCCGATACGTCATGGACATTCGTCTCCATTTTAGCACTCCGATCCACATAAATTTTGGTTTCCCTTGGATATTTTCCATTCAAAGGCTCATGCCTGCGCTCCTCAGGGCGTGTCCCTGCTGTCGGTTTTTGTACTGTCTGATCACGCTTCAATGCAACCCTGTCCTTGTATTCGATCCGCGCGTCATTTACGGGAGTACTGTCCACGTTTTTGCCCGCCCTGTCACTTGCAGCCTGCCTGTATTTCTCATTGAGCTTCGGGTTTAATACCTCGGCGGGTGGGGCGCGTGTTGGCCGCTCGCTCGCGCTCACTGTGGGTTGTTTATCATGTCTTTGGACCGCATTCTGTGTTATTCCTCTATTCCCTCCTGGTATAGCCGGTGGAGGAATTGGTCGGAATTGGATCGATTGTGTTTGACCTCCCATCCTGCGATTCCTCTGAATGTTCGCATCCATACCTCCGCGGTCTGTGTAACACCTTCCCGCTAGGTGGTTATCTTGCCATCTCTGTGCGTAATTTGAACCTTGCGTGTGTCGTGGGATGGGGTGTTGATATGGTTCTGCTCTGAACCTCTCCCTCCTACGATTCTCCTGCATGTTCGCATCCATACCTCCGCAGTCTGTGTACCTTACCGCTGGATGGTTATCTCGCCATCTTAGTGTGCAACTTTGGCCTCGTGTGTGTCGTGGCATGGGGTGTTGGTATGGTTCTGTTCTGAACCTCCCCCTCCTGCGATTCCTCTGAATGTTCGGCTTTGTGCCGCTCTCATTCTCGTGCCAACCTCTCTCTGGGTTATTTTGCCATGTGTGCGTGCGTGTTTGCTCCGTCCTGCATTGTGGGACTGCTTGGTGATTTTTATTCCTCTCTGAGAGGCTGGGTTCTTTATCCCTCTCCCTGTGTTCTGGATCCGAATTATGATTCTTAGCTCTGTATAACCATGCCATGTACGCCTTGCTCTCTATGCGGCGTAAGGATGCGGTTTCTGGATTCAAAACCATTCTCACCCTTTCTGTAATCTCTGGGCTCAAGGATTCAAAAAACATAATTTTGAACATTTTATCTCCTTCGTGGTATTGATTCACATCGCCTGCGTAATACGCTCTTTTAAATTGTACGAGGTAGTCACGTGGATCTTGGTCCATGCCCTGGGTCATCGATTTTACAGCATAAAACCCCTCAGTGAGTGTCGAATATTCTCCAAACTTCCGAATCACTGCCAGGCTCAGTTGTTTAAAATCATTTCTAACCTTGTGTGGTAGTGACTTTACCCATGGGATAGAATCTTTATCTAAGCTTCGTTTCAACAAACTCGCTTTTTCATCCCGTCTCATCAACCCTCTAATCATTGCCTCCTCTTCCACTGTCGCGATATGTGTGTGGATATCCATAGTCTTATTGTGGGGGTCAAAATCGGGAATTCTGACTAGAGCCTTGTCCATCAATTTAAGGGTTTTACTGTTGAATAAGTATTCCGAAAGTTGATCGCCGTCAGCGTCATCATCAAACAAGTTATCATCAGGCAATCTGTCACTTTGATCTGTTCTGTGTCGGGCGTGATTAATCGGTGTGCATTTTCTGTGTGCGCGCCCAATGCCGTGTCGCTCGTGTTGCCATTTCCCTTCAGTTTTTGCCTCTGCCCTTAGTGGAGCACGTCCTGTCGACTTTACTTTAACATTTTGCTTCCCTCTATCTGTGAAGTTGTCAATCTCACATGTTTTTGTTTGCATATGTATCTCTCCATCCCTTCTCTCGAATGAGTGTGATTTAATGTTACTTCCATATTTATTCTGTGGATCCACGTCTGTGAGTTTCGCTGGTGTCGCGAGCCCTGATTTCTCCTCCCTTACGATGGTGTGAGGACATTTTTCCTCGTTTATTAGAGACGATTTCTCTCCTGTTTCCTTTCCGAATTTTCCTTCATTCCACAATCCCTGTCTGTATGCCTGTGTGAAAATGAATGAGTCCTGTCCTGCCTTTCCTGTAGTTTTTGCATCGTGTTCGCCTTTGTTACATTTTATCCAGTCAATTAGTTTCCCCCGAGGTGTGTTCGTGTTATCGATACAGCTCCCTTCCCATATGTCTCTCTGACTGTACTGCTTTGTAACAGATTGGTCGGTACGTTTTAATACGAGTTCCCCGTACCCCGTCACCCATTCAAAAATTATTCTTAATCCTATCATCTCAAGTGGCAGGAGTTACTCTAGAATTCCCCTTCAGAGCACATATAAACAATTGTATCACAGGATGCGTCAGTTCAACTCGAGCAAATAATCTCAGCCCAGCTGTCTTTGTTATACTCTGCTACTCTGGTATTTCCCTTCAGAGCGCGTGTATACCCCCGTTTATAATCACAAGGCAACGTTAGTTCACAACACTTTGATTAACACAACAGTGATTCGTTCCTGAATTCATGCACAAACTGTCTGCGAGAAATCCCGGGCGACGCCCCCATTATGTTGTATATGTTGGTTATCAAAATTTTGATGTGTTGTATGCGTGCGTGGGTGAAATTATTATGTTGTATATGTGGGTTATGAATATTCAGTGAAAATAATAATCAAATGAAATTTGGCCAAATGTGTAATTATCCGGAAATATGTTAATTTATGTAATTATGCACATTTAATTATGCCAATTCGAGAGGTAATCGTAGTAATTATGCGAGTGGGTGTAATTATGATAATGCAAGTCGTTATGATAACCAGACCCCGCCTCGGTGACGAGGGTGGGTTATCGATCGGAATAAGGCAATTAATCGTATGCAGTTATGCAGGTGTGGTGTAAGTATGCAAGATTAACTTAGATTAACTCGGCATCGTTGTCTAGGTTCGTCTCATTCTCGCTTATTTTTAGGTCCCCGGTTCACCCCGTTATCGCTTTAACATTTACTGAGTATGTATTAGTGTGTTTATTAAGGTCACCAAGTTCAGATCTCAACGCAGAAGCAGATCTTATGCATAGATTTCAGGAAAGAATCACACAACCACTTCTGTATTAATCAATTTATTACTAATTCAACCTCAACTATGATATAGTATGCGAACTCTCAATCCCGGAACGTCAACACGGCATCAATACAGTATCATCAACGATTGTCTGATTTCACTTTGACAACGGCACATGGATCCCGCATAACGCGATGGTTGTTAGTGAGAGAGAGAGTCGTTAAAATATGCAAATACCATGCTAAGAAAAACCTTAACGTTAATTAATGATTATACTCCATATTGTTCACGCAGTACCGCCCTCCTTATTGATCATACGCAACCCTTATCACGTTGTTAGCACCTTGGGTCACGGGACAGTTGAATATTCTGTAGAGGATGCGAGTACGTGCGGCGATTATGACTGAAAGATACTTGAAAGATTATACGGCGATAAAAAAAAACACAATCAAAACAGTTATTATTCTTAAAGGCACCAATCTCAACAGATACATCGGCAGGTTATCTGACAACAGAATGGCTCGGAGTAAGGGCCTGCGACGGTGCTCCTTTCCCGAAGATCGTTATCTTGTACCAAGTTTACTAATTGGGGACCAGATCACCTGATAAGGATCTGGTGGGCCACCACTCCCCACGTGAGCGTGG
This sequence comes from Lampetra planeri, assembly GCF_965212315.1. Classification (NCBI taxonomy): domain Eukaryota; kingdom Metazoa; phylum Chordata; class Hyperoartia; order Petromyzontiformes; family Petromyzontidae; genus Lampetra; species Lampetra planeri. The sequence continues at coordinate 28,070,307 of NC_136107.1, forward strand.
CTCGGCGGAAGGAGGTGCCAAGAATCAATTCGTATTGATGGATCTGTTGGGAATTTATGTGATCAAGAGTACAGCCCACTAAATATTAAAGATAAAAATTACGAATACTCTTCTAAACGACGGATGGCCATCACTCGGTCTCGTTGTGAAGCCTTCACAGCCACGGATGGCTTATGGGTTCGAGTGTTTTTGAGTGGTAAGAGTTGTCTTGAATCGTCAGTGTTCGGAGTCGGTTCTTTATGTCAAACAGACGCCTGGTGGTCGTGTGGTGAGGGGGCGGTGGGCGTCATACGTATCAGTCGCTCCCCTGTCACCGTGGTGCCCGTTGATACGCTGTCGCCGTTCGGACCCCGGTCGGTAGGTGGCGCCCACAGCTCGCTCGCAGCGTGCAGTGTTGGGTCGTCGACCAAGGGTGAGCACGAAGCCTCGTCGCCAAACCGCGATCGTCACCACTCTGGCGGCAGCAGAGACCTCCGACTCAGCAGAGGTTGACCCACGCAGGCCGAGTTGAGCTGTCAAGCGGGTCTTGCCCACCTGCAGAGGAGATGGGGAGCCGCTTGAGTCGAGCCCCGAGAGCCGGCTCCGGTGAGCCGATCGAACTCGGCTGAGTCCCAGACGAGCTGAAGAGTCGAGCCGACCCGCTGGTCGCAGCTCGCTCCTGAGTCGACCCCCCCGGTCGAGCTGAAGATGAGTCGAGCCGACCCGCTGGTCGCAGCTCGCTCCTGAGTCGACCCTCCCGGTCGAGCTGAAGATGAGTCGAGCCGACCCGCTGGTCGCAGATCGCTCCTGAGTCGACCCTCCCGGTCGGGCTGAAGATGAGTCGAGCCGACCCGCTGGTCGCAGCTCGCTCCTGAGTCGACCCTCCTGGTCGAGCTGGTTTCCAATGCTCAGGGTCCTTTCTTTTATGCCGAAAAATCCCTTTTGGGTCCTGTCCACAAGGCGGGGTTTCTTTCGATTTTTGCTGTGTCAGGATCTGTCCGTAGGTAGGTGTGTCCATGTGTGTGTCCGTATGTCCTTGTCCTTGTGTGCATCACCCACGGTATATTCCGTTGTCATACTCCCTCCATAAAATCCACGAGCAAACAATCAGATGTTACAAATTGCCTCGAAGTCGTCTCTCTGTCTGGGTGCAATATTATCTCTTGTCTGGCCTTCTTCATGAACCAAAACACAGACGTTACAAATCGTCTCACAGGCGTCTCTGTCCGTGTTGCACGACCTGGAGGGAGGGCAACACTCCCTCCGACCCTCACCGATGCACAAAGAAATGGTTAAAAGTTTTAACATTTGTCCCTTACCATTTCACAGTTATGATTCTGTATGTAACCTAAGGTCTGCCGTTTCCCATCGTGGTGCTTGACCCAAGTGGAGGTGCCTCCCCGAGCGTATACACTCTTATCCCGCGCTGCGGGGATACAAAGACGGCCGGGATCTCCCTTTCTCTCCGACCCTGGGTTTACCATCGCTCTTTTATTATGTATTTTATATTCGACCTGGTGGTGATTCATCCCGTTATCCTGGCTTTTCATAAGTTTTACTTTTGTCTTTTCATGCATAGGCTTATTATTATTAATTTATTTCCGATATCTTAGGTTAAGGGGTAAGTTTCTTGATCCTAGGAATTCGTATTCCTTGGTGTCTGCATGGTTATATAAGCGGAATATAGTTTACGGTGAATAGCGTTAACATTGATGTTATGTACGATATTATGTATTGTGATGTCTTTAACTTAACTTGTTGGTCAGGGCTTTACTGACATGAAGTTGCATTTCATAGCCTCGCAGTCTTTGCCTCACCCTGTCTCTGCTCGCCGTTGTTGTTGCTGTCCAGCTGACGCCGTTAACTCAAGGCCTCATTAATTTCCGTCACTTCTTGTAGGTGAGGGCGGTTGAACCTTGGAGTCAGTTCTGGTTTTTGTCTGCCTGCTTCTTCTGATGTCCCCTGACCCCGGGAGTTATTATTTCTACTTTTATGGCCTGTCGAAGCCCGACTCGCTGTTGTTGGGCTGGTGGGTCGCTGGGTTGGTGTGTCGTTCTCGGCTTTTTTGCTTACGTTTGCAGTTCGCCGTGCTCTTAATTTCCTTCCCTCTTCAACCTTATATCGACTATTCGCTCCTGTCTGGGTGCGATTCAATTTTGACTTAGGAAGGTTCTGATTGTCATATGCTTCGGGTTGAGTTGTATAGATGGAAATAACATTTCATATTGACTTAATGATGGTGATGGTTCAGTAGGCGTAACTTGTGGCCTGGTTTAATTGGAGTGGGTGTGAATATCAATAACTTTAGCCTATCCTGTTGTTAAATTCCGAATTTAACGTTACTTTAATAGCAATACAGAATAATTGAGCTTTTCGTCTTAACTAGGCGAACGCGAACTTCTGGTGACCCCCGCAGCCTTGTTATTCAGCTGAGTCTGCATCCTTGAGATATACAACGCTCTTATTCGTCTCACTGTGGCCATCCAACCTTCTGCTCTGGGAGTGTTATTCTTAATTTCAGGTCAAAGGCCCCCTCACGTTCAGACGTGCAGGGTTGTTTAAATCAGCTCCCCCCCCTGTGTACACAGCCTTGAGCTGACCCACTTATTTAATAATTTAATTCCTTGGCCTTTTTGGGTTTATCCTTGCTCCCTCAGCTGCAGGAGAACAAGGCGTATTTCTCCTCCCTGTGTGCACGTGTTCCAATTAGCTCGGAATCCCTAAACACACAATCAGTGATGATTCCTGGCTTTCTGTGGTTGTGATTTAGACAAAGGCGCCTCTGCTTCCTTTCATTGCCTTCGAGTTGACACTGCCCCATTATTCGCCCATGTGCTGAGGTCATAGATGGTTGGGCTTTTTGCCTTAACTATGTCTGGCTGACTCTCCCACTGTCTCTGCCGCCTGCACGGGTGACATGTGCCCGTTTATCAGGCCTTATCTTTCCTTGAAGCAAGGTTGCAATTCTGCCATCCTAGCCCTCCTCCAGTTCATTACTTAACAACACCTGGTGTTTTGCAGTTTGCTGCTTTTTGGTGTGTTTTCATTCATTATATCTCAATGATGGAAGAAGGCTAGGATACAACAACACCACGCCCACAACGCGTGCCCAACCCCACACCCCGTGCCGCCCCGTGATCCATCACTGTCGGCGCACGTCAACACCACCACTACACATGTACCTAAACACTTGAGACAGGTTTTAGTGCATTATATACTCAAGTGTGAATGTAGACCATGAAATATGGCAAATTTGTAGAAAATATGCTTCAACTTCACGAATTGGCACTAAGCAAAATTAAAAAAACATAAACATTTTAAATTTTGCAAAACTGTGATGTTTTGTACATCAAAATTTTCAGTAGGTACTGTGTAATCACAGAAAGATACAAATATAAGCACACTTTGGCCCACGTTGGCTGAAATGACTCCCCTTGTTTTGGAATGCTGCCAAAAAAATACAATTCTACCACAGATTCTTTACAGCTCAAAATCACCTTAAATTATAACACAGCGCATATTTACTCATCGGTATCATCCCTATCACTATCAAACATTTGCACAATTTTGGCACCGATATAAGTTAGTATAAGACAGTCTTGCAGACATACAGGAACATCTTCCAGTCTCACATTTGCTATGCTTGCAACTGCAGTGGACTGCCTGCAACACACTTTCAGGGGCAGGATTTCTAGTCATCCAGGTCACTGTTAACTCACCATCCTCGAGGTGCCATCCATTGCCAACGGGTGAAGGGGCACACATTATACCTTTTCAGAGAATGTCTCATTATGGCTGCTTGGTAGTTTGCCCTTTTGCAGTGTTGGTACAGGGCGTCACTTGTAAGGGGCATGGATAGTTCTGGAAAAGCTGACGATGCCATACAGAATGCTTTGTATCTTGCATCGTTCACATTTTCGGCAGATGACTGGCCATACAGGTGGCACACATATGTGCAAAGTAGCTCAAAGGTAGACTGGTCTAGGTTAAAACTGCTACCCAGATTTGTAAAAGCAGTCAGATATTCCTCTTTCTCACAAGCAACAGAAAATGCCTTTCTTTTGCCTTTGCCATAAAAGGCACTTGTAGAGTCACAACCTGAGAAGGTATGGATCCCAATAAGTGCCAAACAGACACTTGTGCCAAGAGCTGACGACACCTTAGCTAAGTCAATCAGCCTTGTTTTGTTGCCAACCCCCGTGAAAAAATACAACCTACATGGTAAATCTGGCTGCAGACTTAAAGCAATCACTGTCACATCATTATCAGCGCTCTTGATGACTACAGTTTGATGTTTCTGTGCAGCATGTTGTGCATGTAAAAACACCCTGGTGTCACATTCCTCATGATCACATGTCAGATCTTCAACAGCACTGAGAGTATGTAAATCCTCCATTACAGTCACGCAGTGACACAGGTCTCCATGTGCTTAAGTCCTTTCCCACAGTGGTAAGATCAGCCTCTCGCCACACAACATAGAGGAATTCTGCCAGTGCTTCTTTGTTTGTTCCATCTGATATAAACTTTTTCCATTGTGTTGGTGTCTTATGATCCCGTCCATAAATTTTCACCAGTTGTGTGACCGTTCTAGGTTTTTAATACTCATTTTTGGATACTGGTCAATCACAAAGTCTATCCGTGTACAGTTTGTTTCAGAGAAAGTTTGACTATGTACTGCAGTATGGTCTTTGCAAGCTCTCCAAAGGTACTTGGTATTGACCGAATGGCTTGAATGACTGCCATGCCATCAAAGAGAATAGCTCTATCTGTCGGAACTTTGTCAACTAAACAGTCTCCACCTTTGGTTTACAATAAATCCATAAGAGCTGATTTGTTTGTTTTAGCAAGTGAACCATCAGCACTGCCTAAATGATATGACACAGTTCCCAAGGAGTAAGACAGAATTTCCCGCAGGTACATTTTTCTACTTTGACCTATGACGAGTAATCTGGAGAATAGTTTATTGTCGGCACGTAGAATCACTGCCTTGCCTGCTGCAGATTTCTTCTTTGTCTTTGCTTGGTCACTAAAGGTTTTTGTGTTTTGATGGGAGGAAATATGTCAACTGATGGTGATAACAGTCTTTGGTCCATAAACTCTTTGACAGCATTTTCCCCCTTTTCCGGAGCTGCGAGCAAATCCCACATGATTTCTTCAGCTGCTACTGTCCCAGAGCTAAGACACACAATGCCATTTTGGTGTGTGTCAAAAGGATTCAGCATGGAATCTAGGGTGGAAATTATTCTGGTCACAGCCCTTTCATCAGCATGAATTCGTGTGCTGTCAAGGTCTTTTCGTTTCCTTATATCGGGAGATTTACCTGCCATTGCCTCACATTGTCTTGCTATGGCAGCCCTTTCATGTTGCGACAATATCCAGCGATATACTGCAGCCCGATTCTGTGTTAACCCTGTCCAACCACGCTTTGTCTTGGAATCTCTGTTGCATGTTTGCTCAATGGCCTGGTCACAAGCATTCGAGGCAAATCCATGGACACTGACGTTGGACAGTCCACTGGCCTTTAACACTGAGCTCACTGTGGCAAGAAGGATGTGTGAGGGGCAAATTGATCATTTCCAGCCAGTAAGAAGATAAATACCTAGCATAATTTACACGATCGTACGCAAAAAACCATGCCATCATCAAGCGCACTGTTGACAGGTGAAGCTGCCAATCCGATTCTCGTGTTGCTCTCACAAATAGAAGGAGTATCTGTACCATGTCGATGTATGAACTCCAGAAGGCAAGCGTTGGGTTTTCTGCACTTCTTCTTTTAACAAAGTCTTCATATTTCAAACACATTTTGTCAAATATCTCATTTGCACACAAAACAACCATTGTTCTGTCCGGGAATGCACATTTGATCTCATTGATGACATCCAGACACTCATATCTCTCCTCTTGTGGCAGAGAATCTAAGAAGGTGAGAAGTCTCATTGCAGACTCTCATACAGAAGTTTGTGTGCCCTCATGCTGCGGTTGTAATGATGACCACTGATCACTCCATTGATGGATCCTGGGGCAACAACTTTGGACTCAATGAGTATGTCTTGCAGTCCTGCATCTCCAAACCTTTTTTCTTATAATGCTCAGGTAGGACATGCACGTGTGAAATTCACCTAGTCTAATCACTTTATGCTGAGTAAAGTCATCATCTTTCCAGCGGATTTGCTGAGCTTTGGCATATATAGCTTTGTTAAAAACTAACACTATATATGGTCCAGTTATAGCTGATTATAAATTTGTACACTTCGCTTCAGAATTGTGTTTACTGTTGACATCTCTGTCGGTGAAGCCTTAATGACTGGAAGATAATACAGTGCTGACTTTTGCAGAGTGCCATCATCTTGAAGTAATGTATGTAAACCTGTCCAGCTTGGTATTGGGCATCTTTCAGCATCTATGGACTTTACAAAACATATGCCAGTTCCGTTTGTACAGCAGACACCGTGTTCAATTTGTATGTGTCCGCCTGTAATGGAACACTTTCCTGATGAAACAAGTTCTGTGGTCCTGTTCGACAAGGATGCTGTCGAACAGGACCATGAGGGTTTTCCCTTCTGTAGTGGTTGTCTGTTTGTTGTTGACACAGGTTCAACTACAGAACTTTGCAGCATAATCCCATTTGTGTGGTGGGTTAGTTCCACGACCTGACAGTGTCTCCTCCCCAAAGTCAATATTGTCCCACACAAGTACTGTAGGAACCTTCTTTGAGAATCCCTTTGGTATTTTGTCTCTGCCCTCTACTAGTTGAAGTTGGGCAAGTGTCTAGACTGACAACTGTACAATGTCCTAGTCTATTTAGAAGTGACACAATTTGTAATGAACCTGTAAAATGGCGAACCGTTAAACCAAGACAATGATTTAGGGGTCTGCCTCCGACCCTTAGATGCAAGATACACAATGTCTTGACAGATACATATAACCTTTAGGTTCAAATCATCTGGAATATCAACATAATGGGCCAGTGTTGGTTCCTCAGTTGCACCAATAATCCAGGAAATCAGATTGTACAGTTCAATTGGAACGACAGATTTTGCCTCGCTCACATTTAGGTCATCTGATGTGGGTGGCCACGGGCATTTCATACCGGGAGAGTCACACAGAACCATCTTTAATATTAATGCCGCACTGTAAAGTGTCCTCGTGTTCTCTGCAGTATTCATGGAGGCCATTGAACTTGGTCTTTGTGGACCAGCTTTTGCACTAGCCCTGTTTTCACAGTCACTTTCGCTAGTTACCTCAGTTGACTCTGTTGTTTCTGTACCTGATGGATGAGGTAGCCTGTCTATCAGCTTATCTGCATACAATGTCTCAACGAAAACCATCTCACTTATGTTGCGCTTCTTGGGGGAGTGAAACACCAGCTGGGGGAAATCACGGGCCAACCTCCTACTTTTGAAATGTGAAAATGTGAGGGAATTATGAATTAATATTTATTAATATAAAATATTGCTAACTCACTGTTCTTCTGAGGTCACAGTAACTGATGCACTAGACTTTGTCAAGAACCTGGTGTACTGTCTATAACAGGACTTGTGGTATCGCACCTCCAGAGACACACAGTCTTTGTCTCGAATATGCACAAGAATGCTAGTGTCTTCCTTCATCTCAGCAGCTTTCAGCAAATTGCCTGTAAATAAAGAAATAAAAACTAATTAAACTAATAAAAAAAACTGTGTTAAGAGTTAAACAATATTGAGTGTTCTGGCTGTAGCTGTATGCAAAACAATGCAGATCTGTCTCTGACTGTAAAATAAACATTACATAAATTATGTAATTGTAATTGAAAGTTAGCCATGGTACCCAGCATAAGGGAATACAAGTTCAAACGTGTGTTTGTGTGTGTTTTGTTTTTACCTACGTGCTGACAACGTTTCTGCCTGTGAAAGATGGTCCTTCTGGCGTTTGCCTCCCACAGTAATGTACTTGTCCGTTTTCTTACAAATTATGCACAAGGCAGAAAGCACAGGACCAGCACAAGCTACTGGCAGGCCGGTCCTGGACCTAAGTTTTTTTTGCGGGACAATCAACTGCAGCGATACTAACGTAACCCGATGGCACAGACTGGCCTTGATCTTGAGCTTCAGGACGCTGTGTGGCCCGTTTATCGGCCGCATCCAAGCGCTTTTTGTCAATGAAATGCCTGTAGCAAGTGGAGTGAAACCCAGCGTCTTCGGGAACATTATCAAACTCGATTTCTAGACAATGTTTGTATGTTTCTGCTATTCTCCGATTCTCACCTTGCAAAAAAAGCCACCGTTTGACGCAGTTTCTGAATGTATCCCACCGTGTGCATGTAAATCCTTTGTTGCTTCTTTCTTTATGGACGTGAGATATATGTAGCATTGTTTAAAATACTTTTTACGGACTTTTGATGGAGGTCTGACCATAATTTCCTCCTCTTCACTTGACAACAAGGGCGCAGACATCTTGGACTAACGTTTACCTCTCGTCCCAAAAAAGCGGCCACCTTATTGGTCTAGCGGGAAGCACGTGACGATTGTTCCGCGAAGCCTCATCACTGATGATCAAAATATGATTACGCGAGGAAAGAAATATTGTCGACTTTAAACAGTAATAAAAAATAAACTGCAGGATTAGACATGGAGAACTTTTATTTTCACGGCCAAAAGCAATAGATCTTTTTATTAGAATGAAAAGAATTTAGTGCCCCATATATGGGAACGGGATTAAACGTAAAACGTCTTCACCTTACGGCCTATTTGTGTGTGGGTCAGTGTCTGTGTGTAAGTCCATGTGTGTGTCTGCCTTTTTTTTCGCCCGAGCAACGCCGGGTACTTACCGCTAGTCTTATCTATACAAGTCTCTGTGCACTCGCGCTTGCGGGGGATTTGGCTCTCGGACGGTGGTGTTTAAGACCGAAATAATTTGCCAGCCGGTACGCCCTAAGCCCCGTGGTGGGAATATGCTATTCCGTTTTCCCATCCGTAAACTTTAAAGTAGTTTAATTAACACATTTGTGCCGTTTCGATTATTATTAATTTACTTATTGTGCGACATCGACCATACCAACTGACGCGAATTGCGTGGGGGGGGGGGCGGACCCTGCCAAGTGCTGTGCCTTCGCTCCAGCTCACGGGGGACATTTCCTTTTACGCGTTTTACAGCCAACACATACACACATAATGCTGCGGATATTTCTTTACAGTGTCATGTCCTCTTCACCCTCCCCCAACACGATGCGTCCAGTTTATACTACAGACTCCGTAGATAATAATATTTTACTGCTTACATAGCATTATTCTTGTGTAGTAGAGTTAACTACTCGATGTTCACAAACTGGGAGAGCAAATCGTTAACAAGGTTTTCCCGCTCAAACTAACGGTCAGGGTCTCACAAGCTGTGAGAGCTGACCGTAAACAAGGTTTTCCCGCGCAACCAAACGGTCAGGGTCAGATAGGGTGAATTTGGATCCAAAAGCAGATAGGGAACGACCAATCACAGGGTTCCACAAGGTGGCCGGGGATTGGACAACCCGGCCACGAACAAGTAATAAGCCAGAACGCTCAGAGCTCTGAGGGAGTTCGACTACACGAAGACCCAAGACGGCGGAAGAAGCCTAGGACCCTGGACCAAGCCCTCCAGCCCTTATAAGGGCTAGGGTTCAGTGTAACCAGTGGTCGGGGAGACATCCCCCTAGGTCCAGTCAGAGGACATTGAAAGAGCGGGATATTAAGTAGCCTGTAGGGTGCGGAGGCTTGTACGTTCTGAGTGTAACGGGTGATGGGACCGTATACCCCTCAGTACATAGGGACTGTGTTCATAAGACGAATAAAAGTGTGTGCTACAAAAGACGTTGAAGAGTCCTCTGTACAACACTACATTGGTGTCAGAAAATGGAAACAAGACGAATGAACCACACGCGAAGTCCCGACGATGCAAGCTCCGACTCACCCGTGGGTGATGAGGGCGGCGCTGAAGACGCTGGCGTGTCTCCAGCCATCCCACCACCAGCAGTGCAGCCGACCGCCGCGAACGACGGCATCCAGGCTGCTCACGCCCGTCTCGCCCAGCTACTGCATGCTGCAGCAGCCATCCTGGAGGGAATTACCCTGGGGGCTACGGGCAGAGAGGAACGGCCGACAGCGAACGTCTCCACCATCGCAAACCCGGAAGAGGTCGTCCTTCCTGCCGATGGGTCACGTGGTTCCACCGGAGGCGGAAGCCAAGTGCATGCTGGGACCTCCGGGGGCCAATCACGACACACTGCGTCATCAGAGCGCGACGCTGCCTCTGCAGGACCCTCCAGCAACACCGCGTCATCACGGCTGCGACGCCGTACAGTATATGTCATCGACCAAGCGATCGCCGCGTTTGGAACCGAGTCCAACCTTGATGAAGACGACGACACAGCTGCTCTACAGCAACGACTGCCTATCTTTCGCGAATTCTCGTCTACAGGGGGCGACTGGGTGGCATTTCAGCGTCGCTTCCTCAGCCACCAGGAGATGGTGGGCTGGTTGGATGCACAAGCACTTCGTGCGCTGCCAGCCACCTTGGACGACGACTCTCTCGCTGCACTCATCTCCATTCCCAAGCGACAAAGGGCGACACTACAAGCAGCACTTCGGCGGCTGTCTGATGTCTACGGACCTACTTCCGCCACACGCCACCAGTTCTACGAGAGATGGTGCAAGCCAAGGGAGTCGCCATTGGCGTTCCGCACCGCGCTACTCGCCATGGCAAGAGCGGCTTACCCCCGCATGGACGATGAGGCTATCGACGCACTCGTCCTACAGAAGCTGTTGGAGATGGCGAGGGGACTGCGCCTTGTCATCCAGGCCGTGGATGATGAGGATATGTGCTCACTGCGAGCTGCCCGGAGCATTCATGCTCACCTGATGCTCGACCAGGACGAGACCATCACCGCATCAGCTACGACAGTGGGGCCTGCCAGCAGGGACAACGCTCGCTCTCCAGATCGAGTCTTCTCGACGTTCAGCATGACGCTCCAGCGATCACCGGATCGCATCGCCGCGACGACCGGGAGCGGGGACGGTCCTTCCCACGCGGCGATGTGACGTGCTTCAACTGTGGCCGCCGAGGCCACGTTTCTTCCGACTGCCGTGCACCTCGCCGCCGCTTCTCTGGATCCCGAGACCGGGACTACAGAGCTTCCAGAGCTGCGCAGCATAACCAGGCGAGTCGTGCCACCCCTCACGCTCGGTCCTCATACACACCACAACACACCATTGACTTCGCTCGAAATACGGCATATGACGCGCGGCGTTCGGGCGACTTTTCGAGACCACTACGACCCGGGCAGTGGTCAGAGCTGGCCCATAGAGTGGTTGCAGCGACGGCGGGTTCCTCGGTGGTTGTTGGTTCGATCGAGGGGGTAGAAGTGCGCGTGCTTGTCGATACCGGTGCATCGGCCACTATCATCTCCGAGTTAATTTACAACATACTGCCCGTGAGATGTCGTTCATTGGAAAAGGTTTCCGTTCCGTTTTTTGCCGCAAATGGAAGTTCGCTAGGGATTCTCGGGCAAATTCGGGCGCAAATTGCCATTGGTGATATTAAATTGGCCGGCCCTGTTTTTGTATCTTCTTCCCTTGCGGTGCCGTGCCTTCTGGGAACCGATTTTCTTGCCAAAATGCCCGTTAAAATCCTCATCGATCAGGGATGTATTGAACTTTCGTCGGGCCGGCGGATGGCATTTTTACCCGCAACCACGCATTCACGGACGGAAAATGCCTCCGTACAAGCTTTTGCGGCTTGCGCCGTACGCATTCTGCCAGGGGCACAAATGCTCGTACCCTTGCGGTTAAAGAAACCGCTCGCTCCCACCGCCTCGGTAAATGGCATTTTATTGGGACCCTCCAACACAGCAGTTAAGAGCCTATCGTTGGTGGCCGCACAGACTCTTGTAGCGGGCGACAGGGAGCCATTTATGCAAGTTTTGAATGTCGGTTTGTCCGACACCGTCATTCCACAGGGGACAGTGCTCGCTCATGCGACGGTGGCGCCCCTGGGGACCGGGGTTGTTGGACACGTAGCGAACAGTCAGCAGCCTCGCCCTCATAACGTAGACGAGGGATGGATTGATGCTCTTTGCGCGGATGCTGGCGATTTATCCGTGTCACAGCAGAGTAAATTGCGAGCTCTTTTGCGGGAATTCTCGGATGTGTTCAGCAAATCACAATTTGATATTGGCTACACCAAGCTGCTGCATCACATTGACACTGGTGACGCTGCCCCTATCCACCAAAACCCGTTTCGGCTCAGCCCTGCGGAGAAACAGCATGTTAAATGGGCAGTTGACGACATGCTGGCGGCTGATATCATTTCTCCTTCCAACAGCCCCTGGAGTGCTCCGATAGTGCTGGTCAAAAAGCACGATGGCAGTCTTCGATTCTGTGTAGATTTTCGGCGCCTTAATAAAATTTCCGTGGCTGACGCATATCCTCTTCCACGTATGGATGAGTCATTGGATGCTTTGGCAGGGGCGCGTTATTTTTCCACTTTGGACCTTCTGTCAGGGTTTTGGCAACTCCCCCTCGATGAAGCGTCAAAGCCAAAGACTGCATTTCGGACACCACAGGGCCTTTTCGAGTTTAATAGATTGCCCATGGGGCTCCACTCAGCTCCAGCGATGTTTCAGAGGTTCATGGAGCTGGTCCTCGCTGGGCTCAAGTGGGACTCATGCCTTATCTATCTTGATGACGTTATCGTCTTTGGCCGCACGTTCAACGAACACATTGAACGGTTGCGCGCTGTTTTCAAAAAGATGCGAGCTGTGGACCTCAAATTCAAACTGCAGAAGTGCCACCTTCTGCGTGAGTCTGTGCGCTATCTAGGCCACATAGTCAGCCGTTGGGGTATTTCCACAGACCCTGAAAAGACTAAATGTGTCAGCCAATGGCCTACCCCCACCTCTGCTGGGGATGTTCACAGTTTTATCGGGTTCGCGTCGTACTACCGACGCTTTGTGGCTGGTTTCGCTACAATCGCCAAGCCACTACACGCTTTTACAGCAAAAGGGCTGAAATTTCATTGGGGAGATGCGGAACAGGCCGCATTTCACTCCTTATGGAACGCTCTTGTAGCAGCACCGCCCCTGGCTTACCCCGATTTCGCAAAGCCGTTTATTCTGGACACCGATGCCAGTAACACCGGGATCGGCGGGGTGCTGTCCCAAATCATTGATGGCGTTAAGAGGGTGGTTGCCTATGGAAGCAGGGTTTTGTCCCCTGCAGAGCAACGTTATTGCGTAACCCGACGCGAGCTGCTGGCCATTGTTTACTTTATACAACAATACAGGCCATACCTGTACGGTCAACGGTTTACCGTGCGCTCCGATCACTCTGCGTTACAATACGCTTTGCGCATTGACCAACCTTCTGGCCAGCTCTCCCGATGGCTTGAAGTCCTCCAGGACTACAATTTTATGGTGATTTACTGTAAGGGTACACAGCACAATAATGCGGACGCGCTATCTCGCCTCCCTTCAGAACAATGCGCCTGTTTTACGGGTTCAGGCCGGTGCAAACCGCAAATAGTACGCCCGGTTGCACCTCCTGAAACGGTTTCTGCTGCCCTTCCTTCCGATCCTGCACCAGGTGCGGACCACGGAAATCCGCCAGCAAGTGACGACTTGCTGGGGATAACGTTGGACGAATGGGGTCGGCACCAAATGAACGATGCGTCATTGTTGCCTCTGCGTCGTCGCGCATGTGATTCGTCCTCACGTTCAAGTAAATTGAACTCTTTTGCCATGCGCCGCGGTCTGCTCTTGCATTGGGATGCTGATTCTTGCCAGTACAAAATTGTAGTGCCATCGGCTTTGCGGTGTTCGGCTGTGTGCGCGGCACACGAGCGATTGTCACACCTGGGTGTGCATAAAACCATTGGGTTACTAAGATTACAATTTTACTGGCCGGGCATGCTTCGCGACATAACTGATATTTTAACGGGCTGCACCCAATGTGCGCAACGTAAACCTCCAGAGAAGCCGGCATGCCCACTGCTGCAGCCCATCACGGTATCCCGTGTGAACGAGCTGGTTGCTCTCGACATTTTGGGGCCTTTCCCTACAACGCCTCGTGGTAACAAGTACCTTCTGGTTGGGGTGGAGTATTTTACACGATGGCCTATGGCCTGGGCCCTCCCCAACCAGTCGGCAGTAGCCGTGGTGGACGCCTTTGTTCAAGACTATGTGCTGGACAAGGGCGCTCCAGGACGGTTGCTGACCGATCAGGGAAGAAATTTCTCAAGTACCCTGCTGATTAAGGTATGCCGCCTGTTGGGCACTAAGAAGGTGCGCACTTCGCCCTATCACCCCCAAACAGATGGCATGGTGGAGCGGTTGCATAGAACCCTCACCTCTATGCTATGCCATCAGGTTGACGAATCCCACGTAGACTGGGACCTGCAGATCCCAGGGGTCCTCGCTGCTTACCGAATGGCACCACATGCAGCGACAGGGTTCTCCCCATTTTTCCTAATGTATGGCAGGGAGGCCATTCCCCCCGCTGATGTGCGGCTTGGGACAGAGCAGCTTCCACGGTCATCGAAGCTCACTGACCATTTGCGGTTCAACCTACAAAAGCTGTCTGAGGCTCGTGATGCGGCGATCGAAAATTCCGCCTCCCGCCAGCGGGCTAATTAAAGGTTGCAAGCCCCTCGCACGTCCGTGCATCAGTGGGCTCCAGGTGATATGGCGTGGCTTCATTGCCCCCAGGTGCCGGTGTCCACATCGGCTAAACTCCTTAAACCATGGCGGGGTCCGGTTGAGGTGGTCGAGATAATGCGCCCACAATGTGTTAAAATCCATTGGGGACGACGTCGCTGGTTCGTGCACCCCTCTCGTCTGAAGCCATTTGTTGCTCCGCGCGGCTCTGCGTCACACTCAAAACACGAGGGCCGAGCGTGTGATATGCCCGACGAGCAGGATGTCGCCCCGTTAGTACCTAACCCACAGCGCAGACGTGTCATTCCTCCCGCTGATTATGCGGGACTGAGGGAGCCGGGCGAGCCACGAGTATCAGCAAAAAGGCCTCTGAGCCCACCCAACATGTTTGCCAGGATGCCCGACCCACCTAACATGTTTGCCAGGATGCCTGACCCGTCTACACCAAGAGTCTCTGCAAAGAGACCTTGTGACCCACCCAACATGTTTGCCAGGATGCCTGACCCGCCCAACATGTTTGCCAGGCTGCCCGACCCGTCTGCTCCAAGGGTCTCCGCAGAGAGGCCTCCTGCCCCTACTGACATTTTTGCCAGGATGCCTGGTCAGCCTGCAGTCCGGAAAAGGGCACCCATCCCCTACGACGGGCCCGCGAAATACACACGGGCTAGATCGCGTCGGTTTTCTTGATTGCCCATCATTTTATTTGTGGTAGCTGAATGCTGCATGCGTTGTGCTTCGTGAATGTCGTTATTTGTGATTGGTTCTGACCATGTACATATGTTGCGTTGTTGATGGGGGTGGGGTATTTATAGGGGGTGTTCCTGTTTTTGTTGGTTTTGGCACACACTTTGATTCATTGATGGGGATTTTCTGCTTGTAACAGCCGGGACGGCTGGGGCTTCCGAAGGGGAGGGTGATGTAGTAGAGTTAACTACTCGATGTTCATAAACTGGGAGAGCAAATTGTTAACAAGGTTTTCCCGCTCAAACTAATGGTCAGGGTCTCACAAGCTATGAGAGCTGACCGTAAACAAGGTTTTCCCGCGCGACCAAACAGTCAGGGTCAGATAGGGTGAATTGGGATCCAAAAGCAGATTGAAAACGACCAATCACAGGGTTCCACAAGGTGGCCGGGGATTGGACAACCCAGCCACGAACAAGTATAAAGCCAGAGCGCTCAGAGCTCTGAGGGAGTTCGACTACACGAAGACCCAAGACGACGGAAGAAGCCTAGGACCCTGGACCAAGCCCTCCAGCCCTTATGAGGGCTAGGGTTCAGTGTAACCAGTGGTCGGGGAGACATCCCCCTAGGTCCAGTCAGAGGACATTGAAAGAGCGGGATATTAAGTAGCCTGTAGGGTGCGGAGGCTTGTACGTTCTGAGTGTAACGGGTGATGGGACCGTATACCCCTCAGTGCATAGGGACTGTGTTCATAAGACGAATAAAAGTGTGTGCTACAAAAGACGTTGAAGAGTCCGTCTGTACAACACTACACTTGCACGGGCAGGGGATGCTGGGGAGGGGGGGGTAGCGGCCCAGCCCCTAGCCTGGCAACGTGCCAACTCAGCCACCTCGCCAATATCGGCCAGGACGGGGGCTGCACATGGCACAAAGCCTCAACACGCCTATGGTAAGTACAAATTTCCTTGCTTTTTACACTAACAACTCAAGTCCATTGTTTACTATTGTTAAACATATTAGTTGACAAACATTACAATAATAATATTTATGTGCAGATACAAATTCAGCTTCATTGTTCAACATTATGAAACAAGTTCACAGATGTTACAATAATTATGTTTTTGTGAAACAAACAACTCAGGTCCATTGTTTACCATTATGAAACAAGTTGACATGTTACAATAATTTTTGGATTTTTGGGTTGCTCAATTTCCCCTTTTTTTGCTGCGCTTTTATAACGCTGCCACGGTCTACTGCCAGTCTGTGATTTCTGCTTATTTCTTAAATGCATTTCTATTGTTTCCATCGCTCACGTCACGCTATTTACTCATACGTAGTACTGCGATACTGATAGCTGTGCCATCATCGGGGATTGCTGTGCCCGTCGATGTGTGTGTGTGAGTCCATGTGTGTGTCTTTGAGGACATGTGTGTGTCTTTGAATCCATGTGGGTGTCTTTTTCGAACGGACATCGTCAAAGTGTTTATGTGTGTGTGTTAGTCCATGTGTGTATGTCAGTCGATCTGTGTGCATGTACTTCGATGTGTATGTCAGTCCATATGTGTGTGTGTTAGTCCACATGTGTGTGTAAGTCTATACATGTGTGTGTCACTCGATGTGTGTGTGTAAGTCAATGCGTCTGTGTGTGAGTCCATATGTGTGTTAATCCATGTCTGTGTATCTAAAGTAGATATCTGTGTGTCACAGTCCATATGTGTATGTGTGTGTGTAGGGCTATGTGTGTGTCAGTCTATGTATGTGTAAGTTCATGTGTGTGTATTAGTCCATATGTGTGTGTGTAAGTACATGTGTGTTCACGTCAATGTGTGGTTTAGTCCACGTATTGCTGTGTGCGAGTCGGTGTGTGTGAGTCACTGTATGGGTGTATGTCCATATATGTGTGTGCAACTCTATGTGTGTATATCTCAAGTGGATGTCTGTGTGACAGTCCACATGTGTATGTGTGTGTCACTCTATGTATGTGTGTGTGTCGCTGTATGTGTTACGTCGATATGTGTGTGTAACTCCATGTGTGCGTATCTCAGGTGCATGTCTATGTGTGTGTGAGTCCATATGTGTGTGTGTCTGTAAGCCAATGTGTTGTGTGTGTCAGTCCATGTGCGTGTGTGCATGCCTCCATGTTAGTCAGTGTAACTCCATTTCTTTGCGTGTCTGTAGGTCCATGTGTGCGTCTTAGTCCATGCGTGTGTTTTATTGACCTGCTCTAGGCCTATGATACCATCAGTAGGCCTGGCCTCTGGGTTGCTCTTCGTGCTTTCCGAGTCCCGAACCCACTTATCACCATCCTTAAGGACCTTCATGATGGTGAGCGGCCCCGCATCTTAACTACGTGGCCGTGAGTCAGAGCCATTCCCTTTAAACCTTGGGGTGCAACAGGGATGTCCTCTGGCTTCCACATTGGACCACGTAGTTCGTCGAGCCTTCAATGCCTGTGTAATATTGTAAAGTACGGCGGGAGACCACTTGACGGGTAGCACACTTTATTAACACTTTTCCTTGCCACAATAACACGTGTGGTCACTACAGCTCACGCTACACGTTCCATTAACACTAACACGTGTGGTCACTACAGCTCACGCTACACGTTCCATTAACACTAACACGTGTGGTCACTACAGCTCACGCTACACGTTCCACCCGGCTATACACACACGCGCTCTCCAGCCCCATAGCTTCCAGGGGAACTTACAGACCCACCCCAGCTTGGGTGTGGATCACGACCACTGGGTCCCGCAGCCCGGCCCTCACACGGACGTCCGGCCGCGGGTCCCAAGGTCCCGCCTCTGAGCCACACAGGGTCCCGGCCCTTACAAGGACAGCGGGACTAGGGGTCTCAGGGCCCTATCTCTTCCTCCTCCGTCTTCAGTCTTCACTGGTTACCAACTCCCCGAGCGCCCGCGCGCATCGCCATTTATAGTCCTCCGCTCCCGAAGGGACGGAGCCTATGCGGACCGCGATGTGAGCACTCACTCTAGTTGACCAATCACGACGCGCTGCCACACGATCCGTTTTGCCAGCGCGTGTTACCACCACATAACCAATCACCCCGCGCTGCCACACGATCCCTCACTGTCAGCGCGCATCACCAACACACAGCGAATCACCACGCGCTGCCACACGATCCCTACTGCCAGCGCGTATCACCACTACACCTGTACCGGAAGAATTCCCATCTGCTACAGATACAATGGGAGGCTGATCGATGCCCGGGTGCGGTCAAGGGATGGCTCCCTATTGCTCAACCACATTATGTATGCCGATGATCTGCTAATGGCTGTTCATTCGGAGGAGGAGTTCGAGGTGCTGTTGCTGAACCTGGAGCTTGCCACCAACAGGTGGGGCCTTACCATCAGCCAAACCAAAGCTAAGCACCTGCCTGGCTATTTTGTACCATCGGACACTCCACCCCCACAACTCCCAATTGGTGATGGGGCAGTTGTGGAAACAGTGGAGAGTTTCCCTGGGCAGTGTGCTAATGACAGGCTCTGGTTTAACAGCAGAGGTCTCACTCCGAATCAGTCGAGCTGCAGTATCTTTTCATTGGCTGCGTAACGCTGTGTGGAAGCTACCTGGTCTATCACTCCGTACAAAGCTTCAGGTCTTCTCGGCCACGGTCATTCCCTCCCTTCTCTACGCTTGCGAAACTTGGACCCCCCTAATGGAACATCTTCGCCGATTATAAACATTTAGGCTGGCCTGCCTACGATCCATTATGGGTTTAACCAGGCTGCATTGTGTGAGGAGCTCACAAATCCTTAAAAGATGTGGACAAAGTCCCATCGGTGACCTCCGGCAGGCAAGGCTGCATTGCCTGAGTCATGTAGCCCGCATGGCCAGCCACCGCATACCTAAACAGCTTTTGTTCCACCGGATCGAGGGGACTAAATGGACGCGGCACGGCCTGGAGAAGACATGGAGTGATGTGCTAGAGGAGGACTTGGAGCTGAGTCCACTTGCGGATGACTGGTACCAGCCGTGTCAAGATCGGCCACTGTGGAGGAGGCTCCTGAAGGACGCTACTGGCTAGTTGGAGGCAAGTCACCCTCCAACAACAACGGAGGGCGGAGGAGCGACGCTCACAACAACGAGCGGAGCGCCGGGTGGCTAAAGCACAGAAAGTTGCCACAGTAAGGGCCACAGGTGGTGCATCAGCCAGTCGTCTCAGTCGACCTGTGCCATCTGGGTTTGCCCCGTGACCTCTTGCCAGCGGGCGTTCAACACTTCACGTGGCCTCAAGGTGCACATAGCCTGGCACAAGCATTGTTGTGATGTCACCGCCACTTAGTGGCGAATGGCGGTTGTTGTTGTTCAGTCTATGTATGTATGTGTGAGTCCATTTGTGCGTGTAACTCTATGTGTGTGTATCAATGGATTTGCGTGTGTAACTACATGTCTGCCTTTTTCGCCCCGGCAACGCCGGGTACTAACCGCTAGTAATTCTCTAAAGCAGGGGTCCTCAAACTACGGCCCGCGGGCCACATGCGGCCCGCTGAGGACATTTATCCGGCCCATGGTCACTAATTGGGCTGCGCTTGTGAACACTAATTGGGCTGCGCTGGTGAGCACTCATTGGGCTGTGCTGGTGAGCACTAATTGGGCTGCGCTGGTGAGCACTCATTGGGCTGCGGTGGTGGGCACTGATTGGGCTGCGGTGGCGAGCACTGATTTGGCTGCGCTGGTGAGCACTGATTGAGCTGCGGCGGTGGGGACTCATTGTGCCCACCGCACTGCGATCTGTGAACAAAACTGCAGGTGTAATTAACTTTTTAATGGCACCCGCACCAGTGTGAGCCTGGGGTAAAAGCGGAGTTCCCCCAATCAGACTGCATTGATGGGCAGTGCAGTCTGTATGTCTCTGTGTGGGCAAAGTTATTGCTGGTATATTGTTTTTGTAGCGCTGTATATATATTGGTATTTTACTAATAGCAATTTTGACTCCCTAGGAAACAATGATGTCAAGAAAGATAAAAATTGACTCGGAGTGTAGGATATTCAAAGAACAGTGGACTTATGATTACTTTTTCATGCAGTACAAGGAAAGAGCTGTGTGTCTGATATGCCAGAATATAGTGTCTGTGTTCAAAGAATACAATTTACGTCGACACTATGAAACTCAACATAAAGATAAATATGATTGTTTGGTCGGAGAAATGAGAAAAGATAAAATATTAAAACTGAAAAATACATTAACAACTCATCAAAATACTTTTGTGAAGCAGAAGCAGCTAAATATTTAATCACCGCGAGCAAGTTTTCAAGTTGCCAAGCTAATAGCGTGCACTGGCAGACCATTCGTGGAGGGAGAATTTGTTAAAGAATGCCTTCTTTCTGTTGCCAAAGAGATGTGTCCAGAGAAGGCCGATTTATTTAGTACAGTGAGTCTTTCAGGACCTACAATTACACGGATGATTGAAGAAATGGGAGACAATTTGCATCAGCATTTGCAAAACTCCACAAAAAAACTTTACTATTTTTCCTTGGCACTCGACGAAAGCCATGATGTTCGTGATTCTGCACAACGTTTTATTTTTATTCGTGGGACGAATGACTATTTCGAAGTCACAGAAGAGCTTGCTGCACTGCAAAGCATCAAAGGAACAACTACAGGAGAGGATATCTATGAAAAGGTTTGCCAAACTGTGAATGGTTTGGAGCTGAACTGGGCTAAACTAGCCAGTGTGACAACTGATGGTGCTCCTAGCATGGTGGGGTCTACGAAAGGAGTAATTGCTCGCATTAACCAAGAGATGGACAAACATAACCATTCTCATTCAATAGCCATACACTGCCTCATCCACCATCAAGCGCTGTGTAGTAAATCACTGAAGTGGGTCTCTGTTATGAAAATTGTGGTATCTTGTGTTAACTTCATTAGAGCTCATGCACTAAACCACAGACAATTTCAGGAATTTCTGTCTGAGCTAAATGTTGACTATGAAGATGTTCTGTACCACACAGAAGTCCGTTGGCTGAGTCGAGGGAGAGTTTTGAAACGTTTCTATGACTTACTTCCACAGATTACAGCTTTTCTGCTTTCAAAAAACAAAGAAGTACCAGAGCTCAATGATGCAGAATGGAAATGGCACCTTGCCTTTCTGACAGATGTAACAGAGCTACTCAACAGTTTCAATGTGCAACTTCAAGGAAAGGGAAAGCTCATCTGTGATATGCAATCACATGTCAAAGCATTTGAAGTAAAATTAGGCCTCCTCATCAAACAAGTGAAGGAGGAAAACTTCTGCCATCTCCCCACAACTCAAAATCTGTTAGCGGAAAAACCATTGGTTGCATTCCCAAACAAAACATGTGTGGATTCACTGGAAAAATTGCAAAAGGAGTTCCAATTTAGATTTAAAGAGCTTCATCTCCATGAACAGGACATACAGCTTTTCCGTAACCCATTTTCTATTGACATTGAAAATGTGGATACAATTTACCAAATGGAACTGGCTGAACTGCAGAATTGTGACTCTCTGAAAGACGCATTCAAGTCAAGCAACCTTCATAATTTCTATGCATCTCTCCCCTCTGAGACATATCCTCATCTCAGGAACCATGCACTCAAAATGGCAACCATCTTTGGCAGCACAAGTCTGTGAACAGACTTTTTCCAGAATGAAACATTTTAAATCTCCAACCAGATCTAGACTAACGGATGCACACTTGCATCACTTGTTACGACTAGAAGTGACAAATATGGAACCGGACATTGACCATCTCATTAGCCAAAAGCAGGCCCATAGTTCCCATTGAAATACTGGCAAGTTCGTTGATTTAACTTTACTTGTTCTTCATTTTAAATATTGTATTTGTTCCCGTTTTGTTTCTTCACTTCAAAATAAGATATATGCAGTGTGCATAGGAATTTGTTCATAGTTTTTTTTAACTATAGTCCGGCCCTCCAACGGTCTGAGGGACAGTGAACTGGCCCCCTGTTTAAAAAGTTTGAGGACCCCTGCTCTAAAGCAATGTGCACATTAAACGAAATACTTGTATATATGAAATGTTATACAAAAACTATGGCATTGTTATTATTTAGCACTATTACTTTGGAGGCTAAGTCAGTCTTGTTCATCTGTTATGACAAAACAATGCTGTTCTGTTTGTCAAGCGTGGTGCGGGCCCTGCAAAGCCGTGAGGAATCTGTTCCAGAAGACAAAAAATTGGCTGGGAAAAAAAACCTCTCTGCACTTTGCAGCATTATGTGCGTCTGTGTGTCTTTCAAATTAAGCTGTATGAGAAAACATTTTTTGGAAGACATTTGGAAAATATCTTGTACAGAATTATGTTGTTATGCTGTGGATACAGCTGAAACATCACTGTGTATTGTATGTTTTGTTCATTGAAAATGCTTCACTCAATTAAGAAGACCAGTTTGTGGACATGATACAGTACTATTGGTCTGACAGCACAGCATAATGCCTATCATGTTATTTACAATTTAAGCGGCATTGTCCGATTTACAGGGAGAAGCGGATAGTGTGGAGACAGTAAAAAAATACCAGGGACACTGAGCCAACATTCCTCTTTCATGTGTAGTGACATAGAACGGTCACTACTGTGTCAGCCCGTACGAGGGCTGGGGGCCCCAAAGGGGTGCCTGATGATGATTGCTTGTGTTGCAATCGAAACGTCGCTATTATTTTAATTCATTATTTTATCTTTAGATGTGACTTAACCGAAAGAACCAAAGAATAATTCCTGCAGTCATGAAAGTTCCAAAAATTAAGATAGGGTGCCTGGGGGTTCACGTGGTGGAGGGACCCGGACCTTCCCAGAGGTGGGGGAAGGGAGGCGTGGCCTGGGAAGGGAGGCGTGGCCTGGACAGAGCCAGCCACGCCTGGGCGGAGCCGGCCACGCCAGAGGAGATATAAGCGTGGTGTGAACGGAGAGCGAGGCTGTTGTACTCCGAAGTGAAGACATCATCGGTCCTCAAGTCCCGGGTCGTCGTCCTGGGCCAGGCAGGCCGTTGCCTGCCTGGTCCAGTCTGTGTCGTGTTCCAGAGTGTTAGTTAGTTGAGGAAGGTGGTCACCACCTCATGTACAGCGTTATATTACTTACCGTTTAATAAATAGTGTTGCCTCCAAGCTGTGTGTGTGTGCACCTAATTCGAACCCACTACACATGAAGTAAGTTATTTAATGTAGTGAGTTGTCTAATTATACTTATTTAATACTCTTGAACAATTAAAAGTATAACAGTGTCTTCCAAAGCACAGTTGAACTTGGATGCTTCCATTTTTAGCTTGGGGGTAAATACAATGACTGAAAATTTAAACACGATGTTATAGCCATTTACACATTTATTTTATATTATATATATTAATTGTATCAGGAAGGCAGTGCATACCTTCCCTGAGCAGCATTGCCCATCAGTGGTCTACATTGTGGTGCCAATGGTTGTCTAATAGCCGACGATCTTGCCACCTCACATAAACACACACAACGCAGCGTTTACAGGTGAACGAGAGCGGGCGGCGAGCTATGCCTCTCACACGAGCTCGCGGAGGGGCGGACCAGGGAGGGGAGCCGTCGGGCAGCTGGTCGCAGAGTAGCGAGGGGTCGGCGAACGACAGAGCCCCTGCCATAGGCACGCAGCAGGGAGGGACCTCGGGGACCAGCGGCCCCAACATAGCCCTGTCAATGGTAATCCCTATTGAAGTTCGCTGCCATATCTTTGTAGGCATGCTTTTAAATGTATTATTTGATTCGCTTCCACGCAGCACTAAGGCTGTAGCTATCAGAACGGCTTCTTTCAATTTCGATAGATTATCTAATTAGTCTTGGCCAGTCGTAGCTAGTTTTGCACAAAACTTCAACTTCAGTTGCCAGAGACTGACACATGATTTAAAGCTTTCAGGGACTGCAGGGATTCATATTCTTGAAAAGTTCCATTTCAAGCTGTCTTGAAACATTTCCACATTCGCTTTTTGTTGTTGTTGTGAAATCGAGTCTCCTGACCGTGACGGCGAGATGTTGTCCCAATCGTGTGTTGGTAAGTATGTACTGTTATTGTATGACGTTCATAGTTCAAAGAATGTTTTAAACTAATGTCCGCGATTTTCAATTATCCGCGGCTGTCCTCCCCGTCATTAGCACGGATAATCGATAATCTACTGTACTTTATTAGCTGACATCCAAATAAAATCCTAAATGAATGAAAATCGGGGCTACGATTGTCATTCAATCATAGACCTGATTGATTGAAAATCAGGTTTATCGTCATAATAACAGAACCCTTAATCTGTGATGATGACGAGGAGTCGCCGCTTTCAAATGGGACAAGTCGGCGCTGTCTTTGTGTATTTTATATATTAATTACAATATTTCATCTGGATAATCCCTTGAGGTGGAACACATAGAAAACCCTTAATGACATGCGTATAAACAGTACGCATATAACGTATACAGTATCCATTTACGTGATGAATATTAACGGCCTGATTGAATGAGCTGCATGATCCGACATTTATTTGGCAAAAACGTTATTGTTTTGTGTTTTAGTTTTTTTGCAGTCGGACAGTGAGCATAATACGTGGCTGTTGGTGCTGGCCACGCTGCTGAGCTCCACGCTGTTGTTGAACACGAAGAGCACGCTCGACAAGGAAGGCAAGGAGCAGCTGCAGTATCACAGGCGGCAGAAACACTTTTTTACGTACACACATTTACACGCGTTTACATGCCTACGAGTGCACATTCATGTGCATGTAAAGTGACTGGCCAGGTCGTTCAGTTGTAGAGCTTGAGGCTCGCAATTTAAAGCTTGCGGGTACCAAATCGTGACTGCGGGTTAACTCCTCTGGTCATCCTTCCAGGGTTGATAAAATACCAGGGGCAGTTTCTTCATTAGGGCGATTGGGCGACGCACCACCAATCTCAGCCGTTACTGTGCCTCTGGATATAGTCAAATCAGCGTCATGTCACGTTCTGTGGAGTACCGCCTCTTTTTGGGCGATTTCACTCTGGCTGAGAATCGCACCGTGTGGTCCCATAGACTTACATTCAAAGATGTTTTTTTTCGAAAGGCGGGCGCTGCAATGCATTCTCTATGGCTTCCGGGAGGGCTCGCACTAACGTGCTTACGTCATCATACGTAAGCACGTTTCAGTCAACAATGTTATTTGTCGCCACCTAGTGGAATCTTTAATAAAATAAACTAAGTGGATTGTAATAATAGTGAGATAGAAACAAACAAGATGTATTGTAGGAGTCACTTTATTTTTCATTAATATTAAAGAAGTGAAATTGCCTTTACATGCTTAAGCTGTTAATTTATCCATTGCATGGGTGGACCTTATCCTTATCAATCATCCAGACATTTGCTCCCCCTGAGAGATTTTGCAGGAGCCGCCACTGTAAAATACATACTATTCACATTAAAGGTTTTTGTGTTAGATCGCGTAAGTAAAAATGTGTTGTTAACTCGACACCACTCGACAGTGAACCAGTAAGGTTTGTCACGTAAAAACACGTGCCAACTATTTACTACAGCAGCCCACTGCTGTGTTGGAGAGTAAATCCACAACATTTACAATTTGAGTACGACGTTTTGCTGGTAATTACATCCGGCATCATCGGGCGATTTTACGAGAATTTATATATATGTGATCTAACCAAAAACACCTTCATTACAAATAATATTGGTCGCGAAAGCCTCCGTGTCAAAATATTTTAAATTTTGTGCAGAAGTCAACAATTGTTGCCCTCTAAATAGACTTGCCCCCGCCATCGGAATGTGGAATACCCACCACGACTCAAGGCTGTAAATCGAAAAACTGCCTCAATGCTCAATTGAGCAGTAAATCACTTTTGACTTTGTCCGAATGCACATGTGTACGTGCGATTTAAAGGGCGTAATTATATGAACGTCTGCATCATGTTTGCACGTATGCATTTTTTACGATTCCAGCCACAATTTAAAATTAAATTATGCTCATAATAAAAATAAATCGAAATCTTCAATTGGTGTAGATGTTCGAGATTGTAATCTGGTAACTAACAAACAAGGTCAAATTATGAAATCACGAGCAATATAAGATATGGTACTATTTACATTTCGGGGCAAAAGAAAACAAGTAAAGAAGAAGCAAGCAAATCTAAAACTGCAAAAACTTGGTGAAGGTTTGGACAAATGTGAAAATATTGCCGAACAAAGGAGTGAAAATTCACAACGTTTTTGGGTTAGATCGCGTTATTTATAAATGTGTCGTAACCCTCCACCACCCGACACGGCCAATCAGCATAAAAAGTGTCACATTCACAAAAGACAAATAGCCCACCAGTGTGTTGAAGCGTGAAACCACAACATTTACAATTTTTGAGTACGACGTTTCGCTGGTAATTGCATCCAGCATCATCGGGCAATTCACCAGAATAATGCGATCTAACCCAAAAACGTTGATTATGAATAATATTGGTCGCAAAAGCCTACGTGTTAAACTGAAAGGAGTGAAAAGACAAATGTCCCCCATATAGCCATAGCCTAAACAAACTGTTAGCAAGCACCGATGAAGGCCGGCACAGCACCACGCTCGATCGCCTTTGTCTGCCCAGTGGTGTTGTTTACACACATACCAGGTACTCATTTGAGGCTGAGTCTACCTAGAGGAGGAGGCCCAGGACCGGTGCAGATAATCGTCACAGGTGTTGGCCGTAAGCAGGTATCAAACTCGAGTTGCCAGGTTTGTAGAGCAAACTGATAACCGCTACACTACCGCTCCCCACACACAGACATACGACACTACCTGAATGAGCATGTTGTGTTGTCTTGCCCTTGACTGCAATACGTCGTAGCTTCATATTGAACCTGGCGCACCACGTGAAAACGAAGGATGACCGCATCGGCTCGGACTTTCACCGACCCTTCCTGTCGCTGGTGATGTGTGTGCGGGACTTCACGCTGCACCTGGAGGTGGGAGGCAGGCCCTGCACGGCCGACGACTTCATGGAGCACCGCCTGAAAATGCGCAAGAAGGGGCTGGCCAAGGCTTGCCGCGAGTTCAACGAGCAGCGGGAGATGCCCTGCGGTTACTTCAAAGTGCGGTCACACACCTTGACCAACGCTATTTTATCAAACGCACGATTGGGCCGTACGCGGTTTACTTGTTGAGATCGATTCTGGAACACGGGGGGCGGGGCTGGGGGGTGGCAAGTGGTGCGCTGTGCGCTTGTACTCTACAGTCGATGCTGTAGATGAATATCTGATCATGAGAATCTTTAGACTGGAGGAATCCGATGAGCTATGAAGCTCTTTTTCTCACACCCCAACACTCTTGTGCGGTCTCACTCCACGTATTACCTGCATCCCCGTGCACAGCATCCGCACGGTTGTGTTTTTAAGTTTCATTTATTTATTTAATATTCTGTCCCAAATTGATTTTATTTACCATGTATGTTACGTGTATGGTTTATTTTTGTTTGTGAGATAAAGCGGGGGGGTATGGAGATAAGTTTAGATTGCAAGTGAAACAAAGATGCAGGGGGTGATGATTTCGAACCCAGGAATGCAACCCTATATTTCCTATAGTTGGCGACTGCGGTTTTGCCCAACACGGCATTTTTCAGGATCGTAACCCCCACGTTTGGCGTGGTGGCGCAGCGCTAACACTCGTGCCTCACAGCAGAATGATCCTGGGTTCAATTCCAGACTCGGGCACCTCTCTGTGTGGAGCTTGTATATTCTCTCCCCCTGTTCTGCAAGGGGTTCCTCTGGCTTCTTTGTTTTTTTCCCGCAGATAAAAATTTAATTGTAACTGGATATCGGGAAAACTTCCCAATGCTGATACATTTCCTGCAAATCACTCACTCGGGATTCCAACGGAGCAGCGGTAGCAACATCGCCCCACTCCTGTGAAAACCTGGCACGGCCCTCCTGAAAAAGAGTTGAGACCCAGGGAGGCTTTTCATGGGTAAACAAACCTAAATAAAATTATCATAGTACATTACACATTGTCGGGGCGATTCATGGTTCTGGATGCACTTTTGCCGGTTTGAAAAACATCACAGTTACTTGAAGCCCCAATAGTGTGTTGGTAAGTCTGTACTGTTATTGTATGACGTTCATAGTTCAAAGAATCTTTTAATCTAATGTCCGCGATTTTGAATTATCCGCAGCTGTCCTCCCCGTCATTAGCACGGATAATCGATAATCTACTGTACTTTATTAGCTGACGTCCAAAGAAAATCCTAAATGAATGAAAATCGGGGCCACGATTGTCATTCAATCATAGACCTGATTGATTGAAAATCAGGTTTATCGTCATAATTACAGACCCCTTAATCTGTGATGATGACGAGGAGTCGCCGCTTTCAAATGGGACAAGTCGACGCTGTCTTTGTGCGCCAGGTTCCGCCTTAGCCCTTGTTCTGATCCCATGCCTTGGTTGTGATTTAAAATTTTGTCTGCTTGCCAGTGGAGCCTGGGACGTTACACAGCCGCCTCTACCTGCTGGTGTGCGGACACGCATCTAGGTGTGTAGCATGCCTGCAGGACAAAGGCACACGCGCGGGCTGCGAGTTGGTGTGCCCGACCTGCAAAATGCAGCTACTACAATCGTTTGGCCACGTTGTGTACACACGTGCGTACGAGTGTATGCAAGGGTTCCATCTTCTTGGTTCTTTCGGTAAAGTCACGTAGAAGGGAAATAATAAAATAATAAAAATAAAACAATTAAATTCGCACGATGTGTCGGCCACAACGCAAGCAGCCGTCCTCAGGTGAAGAACAGGGCTGTCAGAAAGACAGCGTCCGAATGAGTTGTCTTTCCGACAGCCCTGTTCATCACCTGAGGACGGCTGCTTGCATTGTGGCCGAAACGTCGTGAGAATTTTATTTTATTATGTTTTATTTTTATTATATTCCTTCTACGTGACTTTACCGAAAAAACCAAGTAGATGAATCCCTGTAGTCGCGAAAGCTTTAAATCGAAATGTATGTAATGGTGTTTGTATCTGCCTGCATGTGCAAATATGAGCCAAATATTAATTTGGTAACAGTGAAAGCGAAGTTTTTCAGGCATTGTCAAATACATTTTGCAAGGGACCAAAATGAAAGATTGCGAGTCAACGACACAAGATGTCGCTTGCATCTGTCTGTGATTTGCAGTGACGAGTTTTACTCACTCTGCTACGTTTGCAATAATTTCCTTGTATTTGGCAAGCAATCAGAGAGGGACAAACGGTGATGCCATCTTTTTGTACGCTTTCTCTTTTAGAAAAGGTTACTGCTTGACATTTTAATGGTAAACTACCAAGCTGTCAGTTGAACACATAGCAGGCTTTCGCGACCAATGTCCATAATATAGGTTTTTAGTTTAGATTGCGTAAATATAATAAATGTCGTTAATCCCGGCACCACCCGATACAGTCAATTAGTAGGGTTTGTCAAGTTAACAAAACATGCCAATTCATGACTAGTACCGCACAATGTTGGAAAGTTAAGATGTGTTGTGGATGTAAACTGGGAGGGAGACTTCTCGCTTGGAGGCAATGCGTTTATTGATAACAATAGCGATAGACGTAACACTTAGGGCTATCGCTCCTGCAACACTACAGAGTACGGCCCCGTTAGGGGAGGTACAGCCTCCCTTCTAGCGGGCTCTACAGACTCCGGGCTACTCTCTCCTGGGTCCTCCGTTACGGGAGCTAGGGGAGACTAGACAAGTTGGGGCTTACCCCGCCCTTAACCACACCTTCCCCAGAACCTTTCAGAAGTCTCTGGAAGGATCAGGAATGAACCGTTGGCCCCTAGCCCCCACCCCTTGGGGGTCTGGGGTCTCGACCTCCGGTCACAGGGTACCCAGGGGGGGTTTTACCCCAGGTCAACCACCACACCTCCCGCACACTCCCTCGGCCGCCCCCTACACACAAAGACAAAGGTCCACCACATAGGCTTTAGCAAGATGTGGGGGAAAGTGCAAGAGGCGAGCACTGAGCCAGGATCTCTGAGATCCTGGGCTCCACATTCAGGAGGGTCCTGCTGAGATTTCAGTTCTCAGCGTTCGGATATTTGGCCAATGTCAGATGTCACACTAGGATTAACAATGAGACACGTGTGGATTTAGAGGACACACGCAGGTTAATGGCATCCTTCAAACTGTTAAGAGAAGTGGGGCTGGGCCAGGACATGCCACGGCCACGAGGAACAACGATGGCCGATGGTCAAGAAGAATAACGGAGCTGCAGCCAAGTATCGAAACACGTCTGAGAGGACAGCTGCCAGAAAGATGGAGCGACAAAATCGGTGCTTGGTGGATTATTTCATTGCAGGATCGTGAGGGGTAGCAGGGTCTCAGGGAAGGAGGCCTTCATCCAGTAGTGGATAGATAAAAGTACTGTAGATTATTAAAACGTAGAAAGGCAGGTACACAGAGGATCTTGGGGAGATACTCTGATAGATGCACACACACTTAGGCAGCCAATCAGATGCACACTTAGGTATATGGATAGGTAACAGGTAGCCACATGCAGAGTGGAGAGCACACGTCCATTAATACTTCACCACACGAGTCGAAGAGCCACACGTACCGCCTTGGTGGCAACTTGCAGAGCAGGGTGCACAGAACTAACAGTGTCTCTCGCGCAGTCCAGGTCTCTGCGTGCGAAGCAGGAGACGAAGCCGAGGATCAGGTAGAGTCGAGAGGGTGTGACGGCACCCACATCGCAACACGAGTCGAGTCACAATGTGGACTCACACCATGAACCCACATCATCAGCACACATCATCACCACTCACAACACGAAACACAAAAACAACCGACATTCGCCACTAAGTAGTGATGATGTCACCACGGCGCCTGTGCCAGGCCAGGTGCACTTTCAGGCCACGCGAAGTGTTGAAGGCTCGCTGACAAGACGTTACGGGACAGACCCAGGTTCCAAAGGTTGTCTGAGATGATTGGTAGATACACCAGCTGTATCCCCAACTGTGCCAACTTGCCGAATTTTATCCGCCACTCGTTGTGAGCGTCACTCCTATGCCCTCAGTTGTTGTTGGAGGCAGACTGCCTCCAACTGCCCAGTAGCATCCTTCACGAGCTTCCTCGTGAAGGATGCTATTTACACCACTGGTACCAGTCTTTCGCAAGTCCACTCAACTCAACATCCTCCCGTACAGCATCAGTCCATATTTTCGACAGCCCATGTCGTGCCCGTTTAGCCCCCTTTATGCGGCCAAAAAGAAACTGCTTGGGCATGCGGGCTACAAGACCCAGCTAACGCAGCCTTGCCTGCCGGAGGAGCTTACTGGTGGGAATGTGTCCAGATCTTTCAAGCATTTGTGAGCTCCTCACACAATCCATCTAGGTTAAACCCAGGATGAATCGTAGGAACCACCACCGATACCGACACCACTAACACCATCAACAACACCACCACCAACAACACCAATACCACCACCAACAAGAATATCAACACCTTCACCAACAGCACCCCCATCAACACCACCAACACCACCCCCATCAGCACCACCAACAACACCAACAGCACCACCACCAACAACACCAACAGCACCACCAACACCACCACGAACAAAAATAAAGATCCCCCTTATAGCTGAAATAAACTGTTGGGGCAAGTGCTGTTAGCCAGCATCACCTATGAAGGCCGGAACAGCACACGAGGGCGTGGGTGGCCAACACCACGCCCGGCCGCCTTTGTCTCCGAGTGGCGATATTTACACACCACACCAGGTACTCATTTGAGGCTGAGTCGACCTAGGAGAGGCGCAGGATCGGTTCATATAATCGTCACTTGTGTTGACCTTGAGCGGGAACCCAATTCTGGGTCACCGAGTTCATAGCGCAGCGCGTTAACCACTCCACACACACAGACACACACGGATACAAACACACACGGACTCATACCACACACACACAGACTCACACCACCGCACCACCCACCCACAGCTAGGATCCACTCCTCACCTTGGCCAGAGTTTCTCCCCGCCTCTAACGGACAAACTGCCAGGGGGAAGCGCGTGACTCGAGACGAGGGGGCGGTACCAGGTGACCACGCCCACCGAGACGTAGAGCCCTGAGCCCCTCACCCGAGCCCCCCCCCATGCCCACCCCCTCGCCCCACCTCTTCACCCCCCTCGCCCCGCCCCCTCTCCCCCGCCCCTCCCCCCGCTGAGGCCGGGGCGAGTGGAGGCAGCGCTGTGCATTGTGGGTGGCGAGCGCCTGATTTGGATTCCCGCTCACGGCCACCGTCGCTGAAGCGGCGGCTCGCTGGCTGGGCCTCCTCTACATCGACTCGGCCCGAAGAAGGTGAGAACCTTGTACGGTGTGGACACATCAGCAGTGGCGGTGGTGGAGAGGGGAGGCAGAGGAGGCGCCTGGCTCACAGCCGTTACGCTCTGGGCGCCTGTTGAGTTCACGGCGCTGCTCCAAGCAGAGCGCGGCCCTGCTGATGATGAGGAGAGGTACTGCCAGATTGTGGCTGATGGGATGAGTTAAATTTAGTTTTTTTTGTATCTGGAGGGACGGATTTGTTGTTGTGGCAGAAATGGCCTCCACTAGAGGCCGCGATGTGGAGTATTTGGTCTACTCTTCCACCCGGGTCCAGACCCGTTGGAGCGAGATGGGTGTACCCACAACTTCTCCACACGCGGGGCGTCAGCTCACTGCACTTGCAATGCAGAGGTGCAGGTTCGAGTCCATTTCACACTCAGCCATTCATCCACCCACTCACCCACCCACAGAGGGATAAAGACCCTTTATGCAGTGGTTGTGTAGTATCTGCATCAATGTTTTTGTTGTTTAGTTATGGTGGTTGTTGTGGTGGTTGCGGTTATAATCGTGGCTTTAGTTTTGGTTGTATAGGTGGTTATAGTGTTGGTTGTAATTGTGGTGGCTCTGATTGTGGTGCCTTTGGTGGTTTTGGTTGTGGTTATATGTGCGGTTGTGGTGTTTGTGGTTATAACTTGATTTGAAGCTTTGGTGACTGCAGGAATTACTCTCTGGTTCTTTCTGTAAAGTCACGTAGAAAGAAAATAAATTAAATAATAGAGTACGACGTTGGGATTGCAACACAAGCAACCGTCATCAGGTAGAACTAAATTTGAGAGAGAGACAAAACACAGACACGGAGACACACAGACAGACATACAAGCAGAGAGAGACAACACAGACAGAGAGGGGGGGCAGAGAGAGAGGTGGGTCTGCTGGAGCAGCTGCTGGAGCAGAGAAATTAGCATGTCAATGAATCCACCCCGAACTGACCGAGGGAAAGAAGGTCGAATGGCCCTAAGAGAGCCTAGTAAATTTTAGAGAGAAATAGTTTGAGAAAACAATGTAGCAAATCTTTTGGAAATGTAATGCAACACAGAGTCGGCTAACACACAGTTAATGCATAGCCTGGTTGATTACGATCTCCAAAGATTGCTATAATTGGAAGTTAAGTGTGAAATTTGACGAACAGAGACACACAGAGAGATGTGTGGAAATCCACCCAGAAGCGGCCGGGGGAGAGAAAGAGCAAAGGGACCTATGAGAGACTGGTAAATTTTAGAGAGAGAAATAGGCCATTTTCTCTCTCTCTCTCTCTGTGTGTCTCTGTGTTGCATTACATTACATTTCCAAAAGATTTGCTAAATTTTGTTTTGTCAAACTATTTCGCTAAAATTTACCAAGCTCTAATAGGGCCATTCGATCTTCTTTCCCTCGGTCGCTTTGGGGTGGATTCATTGACATTTGTGGTTATATTTGTTGTTGCTATAATTGTTATGGTAATAGTTGTGGTGTAGATTGTTATGGTGGTTTTTATGGTGTTTATGGTAGTTGTATGTATTTTGAACTTCTATCGCACTGTACCCAGCCAACCGTGCTAATTTGAGGTGTGGTTATAGTTGTTATTTTATGGTTGTTTTGGTTATTGTTGTGGTGATTGTAGTTGGTGCAGGTGCTGGGATGAAGGATGCGTTCCATGTCCCCTGCCCATGCGGCTCCAACAGCGATGGCTCCAGCCAGCACTTCCACCCCTGTGCCACATGGGTCACATGACCTCGCCTCCCAGCATACCTTGCAGTCGTCATTGATTCTGGGGCATCTTTACCTCATGCATCTCTATCGAAGCTCTCACTTTCTCCACACACTCTCCTCCTACCTCTCCTCTCTCTCCCTTTGTCTCCCTCCACTCTCTCCCTGTGTCTCCATCCCCCCCTCCTCTTTCTGGGTGGTCCAGGTTCAGGGGTCAGGAGTTTACTGGCTGCACTCCGACCTTTGGCTGTCACCTGAGTTGAATTGTCGCATAACAGTCAACCCATAGAATCAGGATCTGTCCCGTGACCTCCTCCTCCTGCACCAAGCTTGGAACAGCAGTCAACTTGTGGCACCCGGATCTGTCCCATGACCTCCACCTGCACCTAGCCTGGCACAGCAGTCAACCCATGGCACCTGGGTTGTTGTGATGACATCACTGCCACATCGTCGTGAGTTTGTGGGCTTGTGAGTGTGTGACTAGCATTTAGTGTGTGTTGGATGGTAGGGGTGTGTTTATATGTGTGAATGTGTGTGGGTGTGTGAGTATCGTGTTGAATATGAGTGATGGTATGGGACAGTGTGAATGTGATGGTGAGTGTATCGTGGTGAGTGCAAGCAAAACTGACTTTTTCTCCCTCCCTCCCTTTACCCACTCTTCCCCCCTCTCCCTCTCTCCCTCACTCTCCCCCACTCCCTCTACCTCCCTCTCCTTTCTCCCGTAACTACCTCGCCTGTTATACAGAAGGTGGTGGGTTCGATCCCTACCCTCACACCTGCTGTATATTTTGAGTTTGCGTGTCTCTCTCTCTCTACCCGTGATCGCGTTCAGAGTTTTTGGTTTCTATAAATGTCGATGTGATGATAAGCCACTTGGTTGATTTGATTGAGTGATTGATTGCGTGGGTGGGTGAGTGAGTGGGTGGGTGATTGGGTGGGTGGGTGAGTGGGTGGGTGGGTGGGTGAGTGAGTGGTTGGGTGGGTGGGTGGGTGAGTGGGTGGGTGGGTGGGTGGGTGGGTGGGTGAGTGGGTGGGTGGGTGAGTGGGTGGGTGGGTGAGTGGGTGAGTGGGTGGGTGGGTGAGTGGGTGGGTGGGTGGGTGGGTGAGTGAGTGGGTGAGTGGGTGGGTGGGTGAGTTAGTGGGTGGGTGGGTGAGTTAGTGGGTGGGTGGGTGAGTGAGTGAGTGGGTGAGTGAGTGGGTGAGTGAGTGAGTGGGTGGGTGGGTGGGTGAGTGGGTGGGTGACTGGGTGAGTGGGTGAGTGGGTGGGTGGGTGGGTGAGTGAGTGGGTGAGTGAGTGGGTGGGTGAGTGGGTGAGTGAGTGAGTGGGTGGGTGGGTGGGTGAGTAAGTGGGTGAGTGAGTGGGTGAGTGGGTGGGTGAGTGGGTGGGTGGGTGAGTGAGTTGTGTGAGTGGGTGGGTGGGTGGGTGAGTGAGTTGTGTGAGTGGGTGGGTGAGTGAGTGGGTTGGTGGGTGGGTGAGTGGGTGGGTGAGTGGGTGGGTGAGTGAGTGAGTGGGTGAGTGGGTGGGTGGATGGGTGGGTGATTGATTGGGTGAGTGAGTGGGTTGGTGAGTGAGTGAGTGGGTGGGAGGGTGGGTGAGTGGGTGAGTGATTGATTGAGTGAGTGAGTGAGTGAATGAGTGGGTGAGTGAGTGGGTGGGTGGGTGAGTGAATGGGTGGGTGGGTGAGTGAGTGAGTGAGTGGGTGGGTGGGTGGGTGAGTGAGTGAGTGGGTGGGTGGGTGGGTGAGTGAGTGAGTGAGTGGGTGGGTAAGTGGGTGGGTGGGTGAGTGGGTGGGTAGGTGAGTGAGTGGGTGGGTGGGTGAGTGAGTGGGTGGGTGAGTGGGTGAGTGGGTGGGTGGGTGGGTGGGTGAGTGAGTGGGTGGGTGAGTGGGTGAGTGAGTGGGTGGGTGGGTGAGTGGGTGAGTGAGTGAGTGAGTGGGTGGGTGGGTGAGTGGGTGGGTGGGTGAGTGAGTGGGTGGGTGGGTGGGTGAGTGGGTGAGTGAGTGAGTGGGTGGATGGGTGGGTGAGTGGGTGGGTGGGTGGGTGGGTGGGTGAGTGAGTGAGTGAGTGGGTGGGTGAGTGGGTGGGTGAGTGAGTGGGTGGGTGGGTGAGTGGGTGAGTGAGTGGGTGGGTGGGTGGTTGGGTGGGTGGGTGGGTGAGTGGGTGGGTGGGTGGGTGGGTGGGTGAGTGGGTGGGTGAGTGGGTGGGTGGGTGAGTGGGTGGGTGGGTGAGTGGGTGGGTGAGTGGGTGGGTGTGTGAGTGGATGGGTGGGTGGGTGGGTGGGTGAGTGAGTGAGTGGGTGGGTGGGTGGGTGGGTGGGTGGGTGAGTGGGTGGGTGGGTGAGTGAGTTGTGTGAGTGGGTGGGTGGGTGGGTGAGTGAGTTGTGTGAGTGGGTGGGTGAGTGAGTGGGTTGGTGGGTGGGTGAGTGGGTGGGTGAGTGGGTGGGTGAGTGAGTGAGTGGGTGAGTGGGTGGGTGGATGGGTGGGTGATTGATTGGGTGAGTGAGTGGGTTGGTGAGTGAGTGAGTGGGTGGGAGGGTGGGTGAGTGGGTGAGTGATTGATTGAGTGAGTGAGTGAGTGAATGAGTGGGTGAGTGAGTGGGTGAGTGGGTGAGTGGATGAGTGTGGGTGAGTGAGGTTGTGAGTGAGTGGGTGAGTGAGTGGGTGAGTGGGTGGGTGAGTGATTGGGTGGGTGGGTGAGTGGGTGGGTGGGTGAGTGGGTGAGTGGGTGGGTGGGTGGGTGAGTGGGTGGGTGGGTGGGTGAGTGGGTGGGTGGGTGGGTGAGTGGGTGGGTGGGTGAGTGAGTGGGTGGGTGGGTGGGTGGGTGGGTGGGTGAGTGAGTGAGTGGGTGGGTGGGTGAGTGAGTGGGTGGGTGGGTGAGTGAGTGAGTGGGTGGGTGGGTGAGAGTGGATGGGTGAGTGGGTGGGTGAGTGGGTGAGTGGGTGAGTGAGTGGATGAGTGAGTGGGTGAGTGAGGTTGTGAGTGAGTGGGTGAGTGAGTGGGTGGGTGGGGTGGGGTGGGTGGTGGTGGGTGAGTGGGGTGGGTGGGTGGGGGTGGGTGGGGAGTGGGTGGGTGTGTGAGTGGTGGGTGGGTGGTGGTGGGGGGGGGGTGGGGTGGGTGGTGGTGGGTGGTGAGTGGGTGGTGGGTGTGGTGGTGTGGTGGGTGGTGGGGGGTGTGGGGGTGGGTGAGTGGGTGGGTGTGGTGGTGGGGTGGGGTGGGGTGAGTGGGTGGTGGGGGAGTGAGTGGGTGGGTGGGGTGGGTGAGTGGGTGAGTGGTGGGGGGTGGTGAGTGGGTGGGTGAGTGGGTGGGTGGGTGGGTGAGGTGGGTGGGTGGGGTGAGTGGGTGGGTGGGTGAGTGGGTGGGTGGGGGTGGTGGGTGGGTGGGGTGAGTGAGTGGGTGGGTGGTGAGTGGGTGGGTGAGTGGGTGGGGTGGTGGGTGGGGAGTGGGTGGGTGAGTGGTGGGTGGATGAGTGGGTGGGTGGGTGGGTGGGTGGGTGGTGGGTGGGTGGGTGGGTGGTGGGTGGGTGGGTGGGGGGTGGGTGAGTGGGGTGGGTGAGTGGGGTGGGGGGTGGGTGGGTGGGGGGTGAGTGGGTGGGTGGGTGGGTGGGTGGTGGGTGGGGTGGGTGAGTGGGGTGGGTGGGTGAGTGGGGGGTGGGTGGTGGGGGGTGGGTGGGGGGGTGGAGTGGGTGGGGTGGGTGGGTGGGTGGGGTGAGTGGGTGGGGGGTGGGTGAGGGGTGAGTGGGTGGTGGGTGGGTGGGTGGGTGGGGGTGGGTGGGTGGGTGAGTGGGTGGGTGGGTGGGTGGGGAGTGGGTGGGTGGGTGGGTGGGGGGTGAGTGGGTGGGTGGGTGGGTGAGTGGGTGGGTGGGTGAGTGGGGTGGGTGGGTGGGGTGAGTGGTGGGTGGGTGGTGTGGTGGGTGGGTGGGTGGGGTGGGTGAGTGGGTGGGTGGGTGGGGGTGGTGGTGGGTGGGGTGGGTGAGTGGGTGGGGTGGTGATTGAGTGGGTGGGGTGGGTGGTGGTGGGTGGGTGGGGTGGGTGAGTGGTGGGTGGGGGTGGGTGGTGGGTGGGGGTGGGTGGGTGGTGGGTGGGTGGGTGGGTGGTGGGTGGGGTGGGTGGGTGAGTGGGTGGGTGGGTGAGGGGTGGGTGTGGGTGGGTGGGTGAGTGGGGGTGGGTGGGTGAGGTGGGTGGGGGTGGGTGGGTGGGTGGTGGGTGGGGGGTGGGTGGGTGGTGGGTGGGTGGGTGGGTGGGGTGGGTGGTGAGTGGGTGGGGTGGGGTGGTGAGTGAGTGGGGAGTGTGGTGGGTGGGTGGGTGAGGTGTGGGGTGGGTGGTGGTGGAGTGGGTGGGTGGGGTGGGGTGGGTGAGTGAGTGAGTGGGTGGGTGGGTGGGTGGGTGAGTGAGTTGTGTGAGTGGGTGGGTGAGTGGGTTGGGTGGGTGGGTGAGTGAGTGGGTGGGTGGGTGGGTGGTGGTGAGTGGTGAGTGAGTGGGTGGTGGTGATGGGTGGGTGGTGGGTGGGGGGGTGGGTGGGTGAGTGGTGGGTGGGTGGGGGTGAGTGGGTGGGTGGGTGGTGAGTGGGTGGGTGGGTGTGGTGGGTGGGTGGAGTGGGTGGGTGAGTGGGTGGGTGAGTGAGTGAGTGGTGGTGGGTGGGTGGTGAGGGGTGGGTGGGTGGGTGGTGGTGGGAGTGAGTGGTGTGGTGGGTGGGTGGGTGGGTGGTGAGTGGGTGGGGTGGTGGGTGGGTGGGTGGGTGAGGAGTGGGTGGGTGGGTGGGGTGGGTGAGTGGGTGGGTGGGTGGGTGAGTGGGTGGGTGGGTGAGTGAGTGAGTGGGTGGGTGGGTGGGTGGGTGAGTGGGTGGGTGGGTGGGGTGGGTGAGAGTGAGTGGGTGGGTGTGTGAGTGGATGGGTGGGTGGGTGGGGTGGGGTGGGTGAGTGATGGGTGGGTGGGTAGGTGAGTGAGTTGTGTGAGTGGGTGGGTGAGTGGGTTGGGTGGGTGGGTGAGTGAGTGGGTGGGGTGAGTGGGTGGGTGAGTGAGTGGGTGAGTGGGTGGGTGGATGGGTGGGTGATGATTGGGTGAGTGAGTGGGTTGGTGAGTGAGTGGTGGGTGGGAGGGTGGGTGAGTGGGTGGTGAGTGATTGAGTGAGTGAGTGATGGTGGGTGAGTGAGTGGGTGAGTGGGTGGGTGGGTGGGTGAGGGGTGAGTGAGTGGGTGGTGAGTGAGTGGGGTGAGTGAGTGGGTGAGTGAGTGGATGGGTGAGTGAGTGGTGAGTGAGTGAATGGGTGGGTGGGTGAGTGGTGGGTGGTGGGTGGGTGGGTGAGTGAGTGGGTGGGTGGGTGAGTGGTTGGGTGAGTGGGTGGGTGAGTGGGTGGTGAGTGAGTGGGTGATGAGTGGGTGGGTGAGTGAGTGGGTGGGTGGGTGAGTGGGTGGGTGGAGTGGGTGGGGTGAGTGGGTGAGTGGGTGAGTGGGTGGGTGGGTGGGTGAGTGGGTGGGTGAGTGAGGTGGGTGGGTGGGGGTGTGAGTGGTGGGTGGGTGGGTGAGTGAGGGGTGAGTGGGTGGGTGGGTGAGAGTGAGTGGGTGGGTGTGTGAGGGATGGGTGGGTGGGTGGG
Organism: Lampetra planeri; assembly: GCF_965212315.1. NCBI lineage: Eukaryota > Metazoa > Chordata > Hyperoartia > Petromyzontiformes > Petromyzontidae > Lampetra > Lampetra planeri. The sequence goes on from NC_136107.1 coordinate 28,110,205, forward strand.
TGAGTGAATGGGGTGGGTGGGTGGGTGGGTGAGTGAGTGGTGTGAGTGGGTGGGTGAGTGGGTTGGGTGGGTGGGTGAGTGAGTGGGTGGGTGAGTGGGTGGGTGAGTGAGTGGGTGGTGGGTGAGTGAGGTGAGTGGGTGGGTGGGTGAGTGGGTGAGTGAGTGGGTGGGGTGGGTGAGTGGGTGGGTGGGTGGGGTGGGTGGGTGAGTGGGTGGGTGGGTGGGTGAGGGTGAGTGGTGGGTGGGTGGTGGGTGGGTGGAGTGGGTGGGTGAGTGAGTGGGTGAGTGGTGGGGTGAGTGGGTGGATGGTGGGTGGGTGGGTGAGTGGGTGGGTGGGTGGGTGAGTGAGGTGAGTGGGTGGGTGGTGGTGAGGTGGGTGGTGGTTGATGAGTGGGTGGGTGGGTAGGTGGTTGGGTGGGTGGGGTGGGTGGTGAGTGGGTGGGTGGGTGGGTGGTGGGTGTGTGGGTGGGTGGGTGGGTGGTGGGTGTGGGTGGGTGAGTGGTGGGGTGGTGGGTGGGTGGGTGGGTGAGTGAGGAGTGGGTGGGTGGGTGGGTGGGGTGGTGAGGTGTGAGTGGGGTGAGTGGGTGGGTGAGTGAGTGGGGTGGGTGAGTGGGGTGGGGTGGGTGAGTGGGGGGTGGGTGAGTGAGTGGGTGGGTGGGTGAGGGTGAGTGGGTGGGTGGGTGAGTGAGTGGGTGAGTGGGTGGGTGGGTGGGTGAGAGTGAGTGGGTGGGTGTGTGAGTGGATGGGTGGGTGGGTGGGTGAGTGAGTGGTGGGTGGGTGGGTGGGTGAGTGAGTTGTGTGAGTGGGTGGGTGAGTGGGTTGGGTGGGTGGGTGAGTGAGTGGGTGGGTGGGTGGGTGGGTGGTTGAGTGAGTGGGGAGGGAGTGGGTGAGTGAGTGGAGTGGGTGGGTGGGTGGTGGGTGGTGGTGGGTGGGTGGGTGGTGGGTGGGTGGGTGGAGTGGGTGGGTGGGTGGGTTGAGTGGGTGGGTGAGTGGGTGGGTGAGTGAGTGAGTGGGTGGGTGAGTGGGTGGGGTGGGTGGGTGGGTGAGTGAGGGTGGGTGGGGTGGGTGAGTGAGTGGGGGTGGGTGAGTGGGTGGGTGGGGTGAGTGAGTGGGTGGGGTGGGTGTGGGAGTGGGTGGGTGGGGTGGGTGAGTGGGTGGGTGGGTGAGTGAGTGAGTGGGTGGGTGGGTGGGTGGGTGGGTGGGTGAGTGGGTGGGTGGGGTGGGTGGGTGGGTGAGGTGAGTGGGTGGGTGAGAGTGAGTGGGTGGGTGTGTGAGTGGATGGGTGGGTGGGTGAGTGAATGGGTGGGTGGGTAGGTGAGTGAGGTTGTGTGAGTGGGTGGGTGAGTGGGTTGGGTGGGGGTGGGTGAGTGAGTGGGTGGGTGAGTGGGTGGGTGAGTGAGTGGGGTGAGTGGGTGGGTGGATGGGTGGGTGATTGATTGGGTGAGTGAGTGGGTTGGTGAGTGAGTGAGTGGGTGGGGAGGGTGGGTGAGTGGGTGAGTGATTGATTGAGTGAGTGAGTGAATGACCTGGGTGAGTGAGTGGGTGAGTGGGTGGGTGGGTGGGTGAGTGGGTGAGTGAGTGGGTTGGTGAGTGAGTGGGTGAGTGAGTGGGGTGAGTGAGTGGATGGGTGAGTGAGTGGGTGGTGAGTGAATGGGTGGGTGGGTGAGTGGGTGAGTGGGTGGGTGGGTGAGTGAGTGGGTGGGTGGGTGAGTGGTTGGGTGAGTGGGTGGGGTGAGTGGGTTGGTGAGTGAGTGGGTGGATGAGTGGGTGGGTGAGTGAGTGGGTGGGTGGGTGAGGTGGGGTGGGTTGGTGAGTGGGTGGGTGAGTGAGTGGGTGGGTGGGTGGGTGGGTGAGTGAGTGAGTGGGTGAGTGGGTGAGTGGGTGGGTGGGTGTGTGGGTAAGTGAGTGAGTGGGTGGGTGGGTGGGGTGAGTGAGTGAGTGAGTGGGTGAGTGGGTGGGTGGGTGGGTGAGTGGGTGGGTGAGTGAGTGGGTGGGTGGGTGGGTGGGTGAGTGAGTGGGTGAGTGGGTGGGTGGGTGAGAGTGAGTGGGTGGGGTGTGTGAGTGGATTGGGTGGGTGGGTGGGTGAGTGAATGGGTGGGTGGGTGGGTGAGTGAGTTGTGTGAGTGGGTGGGTGAGTGGGTTGGGTGGGTGGTGAGTGAGTGGGTGGGTGAGTGGGTGGGTGAGTGAGTGGGTGAGGGTGGGTGAGTGGTGGTGGGTGAGTGAGTGGAGTGGGTGGGTGGGTGGTGAGGTGGGTGTGGGTGAGTGGTGAGGAGGGTGGGTGGAGTGAGTGGGTGGGTGGGTGGTGGTGAGTGAGTGAGTGGGTGGAGTGGGCGT